>NW_026734287.1:0-155996 GCF_949786415.1 Peromyscus eremicus | reverse complement strand
AGTGCTATTTGCACTTTGTATGCCAATTGGAGCTAAATAGTGACTTTCCTTACCAGAAAACCTGCTCTGCTCGTAGGACGAGAAACTGCATGTGATTCAACTCTGTTTATGAATGGGAAACAAACACTAGCTCGCTTTACAAGAAACACACTCTACTCTTGATAAAAGAGCACTCTTCTACTCTACTGTGTGTCCTGTAGGGCCAGAACAGTGAGCTTGCTCAGAACAAAAGAACTGTACTTCCTATACACACGGGCCATATCTATTTCAACACTGCTCAGGACACTGACAAGAACAGTAGCTTCTCTTCAGTCCAATACACTGTACTTGCTGGGAACAGAGGCGACTGCTATTTGCACTGTGTATGGAAATGGGAGCGCAATAGTGACTTTCCTTAGCAGAAAACAACTCTTGCTCGTAGGACCAGAAACTGCATGTGATTCTACTCCGTTTATGAATGGGAAACAAACACTAGCTTGTCTTACAAGAAACACACTCTGCTTTTGAGAAAAGAGCACTCTTCTACACTACTGTGTTTCCTATAGGGCCAAACAGTAAGCTTCCTCAGAACAAATGAACTGTGCTTCCTACACACACGGCCATATCTAGTTCAACTGTGTTTAGGAAACTGACAAGAATAGTACCTTCACTTCAGTACAATACTCTGTACTTGCTGGGAACAGACACAAGTGCTTTTTGCACTGTGTTTAGCAATGGGAGCCCAACAGTGAGTTTCCTTACCAGAAAAGAACTCTTGGTCATAGGACCAAAAACTTCATGTGATTCAACTCCGTTTATGAATGGAAAGCAAACGCTAGCTAGCCTTACAAGAAATACGCTCTGCTTTTGAGAAAAGAACACTCTTTTGCTCCACTCTGTTTCCTATAGGGCCAAAACAGTGAGCTTGATCAGAACAAAAGAACTGTGCTTATTGCACACACAGGTCATAACTAGTTCAACACTGATAAAAAAAACTGACAAGAACAGTAGCTTCTCTTCAGTCAAATACACTGTACTTGCTGGGAACAAACCTGAGGGCTATTTGAATTGTGTATGGCAATTGGAGCACAATAGTGACTTTCCTTACCAGAAAACAAATCTTGCTCATAGGACAAGAAACACATGTGATTCAGCTAGGTTTATGAATGGGAAAAAAATACTAGTTTGCCTTGTAAGAAACCCACTCTGCTTTTGAGAAATCAGCACTCTTCTACTCCACTGTTTTTCCTATAGGGCCAGAACAGTGAGCTTGATCAAAACAAAAGAAGTGTGCTACCTACACACACGGGCCATATCTAGTTCAACTATGCTTAGGAAACTGACAAGAACAGAAGCTTCTCTTCAGTCCAATACATTGCACTTGCTGGGAACAGACGCGATTGCTATTTGCACTGTGTATGTCAATGTGAGCGCAAAATGACTTTACTTACAAGAAAACACCTCTTGTTCGTAGGACCAGAAATTGCATGTGATTAAACTATGTGTATGAATGGGAAACAAGCACTAGCTCACTTTAGAAAAATCCCACTCTGCTTTTGAGAAAAGAGCATTCTTCTACTCTACTGTTTTTCCCTTAGGGCCAGAACCGAGAGATTGCTCAGAACAAAAGAACTGTGCTTCCTACACTCATGGGACATATCTAGTTCAACACTGCTTAGAAAACTGACAAAAATTGAAGTGTCTCTTCAGTCCAATACACTGTACTTGCTGGGAACAGACACGATTCCTATTTGCACTGTGTAATGCAATAGGAACATAATAGTGACTTTCCTTACCAGAAAACAGCTCTTGCTTGTAGGACGAGAAACTGCATGCGAGTCAACTCCATTTATGAATGGGAAACAAACACTACCTTGCCTTACAAGAAGCTCACTCCGCTTTTGAGAAAAGAGCACTCTTCTACTCTTCTGTGTTTCCTATAGCGCCTGAACAGTGAGCTTTGCTCAGAATAAAGAACTGTGGTTCTTTACACACAGGGGCCATATCTAATTCAACTGTATTTAGGAAACTAATCAAGAACAGTAGCTTCTCTTATGTCCAGTACACTGTACATGCTGGGAACTGATGGGAGTGCTATTTTCACTGTGTATGCAATGGGAGACCAATAGTGACTTCTCTTAATAGAGAACAACTCTGGCTAGTAGGACCAAAAACTGCATGTGATTCAACTCCATTTATGACTGGGAAACAAACACTAGCTCGCCTTATAAGAAACACACTCTGCTTTTGAGAAAAGAGCACTCTTCTTCTCTACAGTTTTTCCCATAGGGGCAGAACAGTGAGATTGCTGAGAACAAAAGAACTGTGCTTCCTACACTCATGGGGCATATCTTGTTCACCTCTGCTTAGAAAACTGACAAAAACAGAAGCGTCTCCTCAGTTTAATACACTGTACATGCTGGGAACTGACGCGAGTGCAATTTGCACTGTGTATAACAATAGGAGCACAATAGTGAGTTTCTTACCAGAAAACAACTCTTGTTCATAGGATCAAAAACTGCATGTGATTCAACTCCACTTATGAACGAGAAACAAACACTAGCTTGCCTTAAAAGAAACAAACTCTGCTTTTGAGAAAAGATCACTCTTCTACTCTACTGTGTTTCCTTTATGGAGAGAAAAGTGAGCTTGCTCAAAACAAATCCACTGTGCTTCCTACACACACGGGCCATATCTAGTTCAACTCTAGTTAGGAACCTGACAAGAACAGGAGCTTCTCTTCAGTCCAATATACTGTACTTGCTGGGAACACACGCGAATGCTATTTGCACTGTGTAAGGCAAAGTGAGTGCAACAGTGACTTTCCTTACCAAAAAACAACTCTTGTTTGTAGGATCAGAAACTGCATGTGATTCAGCTCCGTTTATGAACTGAAAAATAAAACACTAGCTAACCTCTCCAGAAACTCAGTCAGCTTTTGAGAAAAGAGCAGTCTTCTACATTACTCTGTTTCCTATAGGGCCAGAACAGAAAGCTTGCTCAGAACAGAAGAACTGTGCTTCCTACATACATGGGCCATATCTAGTTCAAAGCTGCTTAGGTAACTGACAAGAACAGTAGCTTCACTTCAGTCCAATACACTGTACTTTCTGGGAACAGATGTGAGAGCTATTTTCTCTGTATGGCAATGGGAGCGCAATAGTGACTCTCTTTACCAGAAAACACCTCTTGCTCGTAGGACCAGAAACTGCATGTCATTTAACACCATATATGAATGGGAAACAAACACTAACTCGCCATACAAGAAACACACTCTGCTTTTGAAAAAGAGCACTCTTCTATTCTATTGTGTTTCAATAGGTCCAGAACAGTGAGATTGCTCAGAACAAAATAACTGTGCTTCCTACACACATGGGTCATGTGCAGTTCAAATCTGCTTACAAAACTGAGAAGAACAGTAGTTCCTTTTCAGTCCAATATACTGTACTTGCTGGGAACAGATGCGAGTGCTATTTGCACTGTGTATGTCAATGGGAACACAGTAGTGACTTTCCTTACCAGGGAACAACTCTTGCTCTAGGGCCAGAAACTGCATGTGATTCAACTCCATATATTAATGGGAAACAAACACTAGCTCTCCTTACAAATCACAATCTGCGTTTGAGAAAATAGCACTCTTCTTCTCTACTATGATTCCTATGGGGCCACAACAGTGAGCTTGCTCAGAACAAGAAACTGTGCTTCCTATACATACGGGCCATATCTGGTTCAACTCTGCTGAGGAAACTGACAAGAACAGTAGCTTCTCTGCAGTCCTATACACTGTACTTGCTGGGAACAGACTGGAGAAATTTTTACACTGTGTATATGTCAATGGGAGCACAACAGAGACTTTCCATACCAGAAAACAACTCTTGCTCATAGGACCAGAAACTGCAAGTAATTCGACTCCGTTTATGAATGGGAAACAAACACTAGCTTGCCTTACAAGAAACACACTCTGCTTTTGAGAAAAGAGCTTTCTTCTACCGTACTGTGTTTCCTATAGGGCCAGAACAGTGAGCTTGCTCAGAACAAGTGAACTGTGCCTCTTACACACCCGGGCCATTTCTACTTCATCTCTGCTTAGGAAACTGACAAGAACAGTAGCTCCTCTTCAGTCCAATACACTGTACTTGCTTAGAACAGATGCCATTGCTATTTGCAATGTGTATGTAAATGGAGCGCAATAGTTACTTTCCTTACCAGAAAACAACTCTTGCTCCTAGGACCAGAAAATGCATGTGATTCAACTCAGTATATGAATGGGAAACAAACAGTAGCTCGCCTTACAAGAAACACACTTTCCTTTAGAGAAAAGATTCCTCTTCTACTCTTCTGTGTTTCCTACAGTGCCAGAATAGTGAGCTTGCTTAGAAAAAAAGAACTGTTCTTCCTAAACACACGGGCCATATCTAGTTAACTCTACTTAGGAAACTGACAAGAACAGTAGCTTCTCTTCAGTCCAATACACTCTACTTGCTGGGAACATACCCGAGTGCTGTTTGCACTGTGTATGGCAAAGGGAGCGCAATAGTGGCTTCCCTTACCAGAAAACAACTCTTTCTAGAAGGACCAGAAACTGCATGTGATTCAATTCCGTTTATGAATGGGAAACAAACACTAGTTTGCCTTACAAGAAACACACTCTGCTTTTGAGAAAAGATCACTCTTCTACTCTATATTTTTTCCTATAGGGCTGGAAAAGTGAGCTTGCGCAGAACTAAAGAATTGTGCTTCCTAAACCCACGGGCCATATCTAGTTCAAAGCTGCTTAGGAAACTGACAAGAACAGTAGCTTCACTTCAGTCAAATACACTGTACTTGCTAGGAACAGACGTGAGTGCTATTTGCACTGTGTATGGCAAAGAGAGCACAATAGTGCCTTTCCTTATCAGAAAGCACTCTTGCTCCTAGAAACACAAACTGCATGTGATTTAACTCTGTTTATAAATGGGAAACAACACTAGCTCGCCTTACATGAAACACACTCTGCTTTGAACAAAGAGCATTCTTCAACTCTCCTGTGTTTCCTATAGGGCCAGAACAGTGAGCTTGCTCAGAACAAAGTAACTGTGCTTCCTACACACATGAGCCATATCTAGTTCAACTCTGCTTAGGAAACTAACAAGAACGTTAAATTCTTTCCAGTCCATACACTGTAATTGCTGGGAACAGACACGAGTGCTACTTGCACTGTGTTTGGCAAATGGAGTACAAGAGTGACTTTATTACCAGAAAACATCTCTTGCTCATAGGACCAGAAACTGCATGTGGTTCAACTCCATTTATGACTGGGAAACAAACATAGCTCACCTTACAAGAAACACACTCTGCTTTTGAGAAAAAAGCACTCTTCTACTCTACTGTGTTTCCTAAAGGGCCAGAATAGTGAGCTTGCTCAGAACAAAAAAACTGTGCTTCCTACAAACAGGGGCCATATCTAGTTCACCTATGATTAGGAAAGTGATAAGAACAGTTGCTTCTCTTCTGTCCAATACACTGTACTTGCTGGGAACACATGTTAGTGCTATTTGCACTGTGTATGTAAATGGAGGGCAAGAGTGACTTTCCTTAGCAGAAAAAAACTCTTGCTCATAGGACCAGAAACTGCATGTGATTCAACTCCATATATGACTGGGAAACAAACACTAGCTCAACTTACAAGAAACACATTATACTTTTGAGAAAAGAGCACTCTTCTACTCTACAGTTTTTCTTAAAGGGCTGGAACAGTGAGCTTGCTTAGAACAAAAGAACTGTGCTTCCTAAAACCCCGAGTCATATCTAGTTCAACTCTGCTTAGAAAACTTTCAAGAACATTAGCTTCTCTTCTCTTCAATACAGTGTACCTGCTGGTAACAGACGTGAGTGCTATTTGCAGTGTGTTTGGCAATGGGAACACAATAGTGACTTTCCTACCAGAAAACAACTCTTTCTCGTAGGGCCAGAAACTGCATGTGATTCAACTACATTTATGTATGGGAAAGAAACACTAGCTCGCCTTACAAAAAACACACTCTGCTATTGAGAAAAGAGCACTCTTTTACTCTACTGTGTTTCCTAGAGGGCCAGAACAGTGAGTATGCTCTGAACAAAAGAACTGTGCTTCCTACACACACGAGCCATATCTAGTTACACTCTGCTTAGGAAACTGACAAGAACAGTAGCTTTTCTGCAGTCCATATGCTGTACTTGCTGGGAACTGACACGAGTGCTATTTGCACTGTGTATGGCAAATGGAGCGAAAGAGTGACTTACCTTACCAGAAAACAATCTTGCTCATAGGACCAGAAACTGCATGTGATTCAACTCCGTTTATGAACGAGAAACAAATGCTAGCTTGCCCTACAAGAATCACACTCTGCTTCGGAAAAAAGAGCACTCTTCTATTCTACAGTGTTTTCTACATGGCCAAAAAAGTGAGCTTGCTCAGAAAAAAAATAACTGTGCTTCCTACACACACGGGCCATATTTTGTTCAACTCTACTTAGAAAACTGACAAGAACAGTAGATTCTCTTCAGTCCAATACACTGTACTTGCTTGGAACAGACACGACTGCTATTTGCACTGTGTATGGCAATGGGAGAGCAACAGTGACTTTTTTTTTTTTACCAGAAAACCACTCTTGCTTGTAGGACCAGAAACTGCATGTGGTTCAACTCCGTTTATGAATGGGAAACAAACGCTAGCTTGCCTT
The DNA here is from genome assembly GCF_949786415.1 of Peromyscus eremicus. Taxonomy (NCBI): domain Eukaryota; kingdom Metazoa; phylum Chordata; class Mammalia; order Rodentia; family Cricetidae; genus Peromyscus; species Peromyscus eremicus. The sequence goes on along the minus strand of NW_026734287.1, from coordinate 149,316 downwards.
ACAAGAAACACACTCTGCTTTTGAAAAAAGAGCACTCTTCTACTCTACTGTGTTTCCCAGAGGGCCAGAACAGAGAGCTTGCTCAGAACAAAAGATCTGTGCTTCCTACACACACGGAGCATATCTAGTTAAACTCTGCTTAGGAAACTGACAAGAACAGGAGCTTCTCGTGAGTGCAATACACTGTACTTGCTGGGAACAGACGCGAATGCTATTTGCCCTGTGTATGTCAATGGGAGCACAATAGTGACTTTCCTTACCAGAAAACCACCCTTGTTAGTTGGACCAGAAACTGCATGTGATTCAACTCAGTATATGAATGGGAAACAAACACTAGCTCTCCTTACAAGAAACATACTCTGATTTTGAAGACAGATCACTCTTCTACTCCACTGTGTTTCCTGTAGGTTCAGAACAGTGAGCTTGCTCAGAACACAAGAACTGTGCTTCCTACACCCACGGGCCATATGTAGTTCAAAGCTCCTTAAGAAACTGACAATAACAGTAGCTACTCTTTAGTCCAATACACTGTACTTGCTATACACAGACGTGAGTACTATTTGCACTGTGTATGGGAAAGGGAGGACAATAGTGACTTTCCTTACCAGAAACCACTCTTGCTCCTAGGAAAACAAACTGCATGTGATTTAACTCCATTTATGAATGGGAAACAACACTAGCTCGCCTTACATGAAACACACTCTGCTTTGAGAAAAGAGGATTCTTCCACTTTACTGTGTTTCCTATATTGCCAGGACAGTGAGCTGGCTCAGAACAAAAGAACCGTACTTCCTACACACACGGGCCATATCTAGTTCAACTATGCTTAGGAAACTGACAAGAAAAGTAGCTTCTCTTCTGTCCAATACACTGTAATTGCTGGGAACACACGTGAGTGCTATTTGCACTGTGTATGTAAATTGAGGGCAAGAGTGACTTTCCTTACCAGAAAACAACTCTTGCTCATAGGACCAGAAACTGCATGTGATTCAACTCCGTTTATGAATGGGAAACAAACACTAGCTCAATGTACAAGTATCATTCTCTGCTTTTGAGAAAAGATCACTCTTCTACTCCACTGTGTTTCCAGTAGGGCCAGAACAGCGAGCTTGCTCAGAAAAAAAAGAGCTTTGCTTCCTAAACACACTCGCCTTATCTGGTTCAACTCTGCTTAGGAAACTGACAAGAACTGTAGCTTCTCTGCAATCCATTACACTGTACTTGCTGGGAACAGATGCGAGTGCTATTTGCACTGTGTATGGCAATGGGAGCGCAATAGTGACTTTCCTAACAAGAAAATTATTCCTGTTTGGAGGACCAGAAACTGCATGTGATTCAACTCCGTTTATGAATGGGAAACAAACACTAGCTCGCCCTAAAAGAAACACACTCTACACTTGATAAAAGAGCACTCTTCTACTCTACTTTGTGTACTAAAGGGCCAGAACAGTGAGCTTGCTCAAAACAAAAGAACTGTACTTCCTATACACACGGGTCTTGTCTAGTTAAACTGTGCTAAGGAAACTGACAAGAACACTAGCTTCTCTTCAGTCCAATACACTGTGCTTGCTGGGAACAGAGTCGACTGCTATTTGCTCTGTGTATGGAAATGGGAGTGCAATAGTGACTTTCCTTAGCAGAAAACAACTCTTGCTCATAGGACCAGAAACTGCATGTGATTCTACTCCGTTTATGAATGGGAAACAAACACTAGCTCGCCTTACAAGAAAAACACTCTGCTCTTGAGAAAATAGCACTCTTCTACTCTACTGTGTTTTCTATAGTGCCAGAACAGTGAGCTTGTTCAGAACAAATGAACTGTGCTTCCTACACACATGGGCCATATCTAGTTCAACTGTGTTTAGGAAACTGACAAGAACAGTAGCTTCACTTCAGTCCAATACACTGTACTTGCTGTGAACAGACGTGAATGCTGTTTGCCCTGTGTATGGCAATGGGAGTGCATTAGTGACTTTCCTTACCAGAAAACAACTCTTGCTCATAGAACCAGAAACTTCATGTGATTCAACTCCTTTTGTGAATGGGAAACAAACACTAGCTCATTTTAAAAGAAACACACTCTGCTTTTGAGAAAAGAGCACTCTTCTACTCTACTGCTTTTCCTATAGGGCCAGAACAGTGAGCTTGTTCAGAACAAAAGAACTGTACTTCCTATACACACAGTCCATATCTACTTCAACACTGCTTAAGACACTGACAAGAACAGAAGCTTTTCTTCAGTCCAGTACACTTTACTTGCTGGGAACAGACGGGAGTGTTATTTTTACTTTGTATAGCAATGGGAATGCAAAGTGACTTTCCTTACCAGAAAACAACTCTTGCTCGTAGGACCAGAAACTGCATGTGATTCAACTCCATTTATGAATGGGAACAAACACTAGCTTGCCTTACAAGAAAGACACTCTCCTTTTTTGAAAAGAGGACTCTTCTGCTCCACTGAGTTTCCTATAGGGCCTAACCTTGAGCTTGCTCAGAAGAAAAGAACAGTGCTTCTTACACACATGGGCCATATCTAGTTAAACTCTGCTTAGGAAACTAACAAGAACAGTAGCTTGTCTTATGTCCAATACACTGTACTTCCTGGGAACAGACGGGAGTGCTCTTTTCACTTTGTGTGGAAAAGGGAACACAATAGTGACTTCTCTTAGCAGAAAACAACTCTTACTCATAGGACCAGAAACTGCATGTGATCTAACTCCGTTTAAGTCTGGGTAACAAACACTAACTCGCCTTACAAGAAACACACTCTCCTTTTGAGAAAAGAGAATTCTTCTACTCTACACTGTTTCCTATAGGGCCAGAACATGAGATTGCTCAGAACAAGAGAACTGTGCTTCCCACACACACAGGCCATATCTAGTTAAACTCTGCTAAGGCAACTGACAAGAACAGAAGCTTCTCTTCTCTCAAATACAGTGTACTTGCTGAAAATAGAAGCTTGTGCTATTTGTACTGTGTATGGCAATGGGAGCACAATAGTGACTTTTCTTACCAGAAAAAAACTCTTTCTCATAGGACCAGAAACTGCATGTGGTTCAACTCCGTTTATGAATGGAAAACAAACACTAGCTCACCTTACAAGAAACAAACTCTGCTTTTGAGAAAAGAGCACTCTTCTACTGGACAGTGTTTCCTATAGGGCCAGACAGTGTGATTATTTAGAACAAAAGAACTGTGCTTCCTACACACACGGGCCTCATCCAGTTCAACTGTACTTAAAAAACTGACAAAAATAGTAGCTTCTCTGCAGTTCAATACATTGTACTTGAAGGGAACAGATGATAGTGCTATTTGTATTGTGTATGGCAATGGGAGCAAAACAGTGACTTTCCTTACCAGAAAACAACTCTTCCTCCTAGGACCCAAAACTTCCAGTATTTTGAATTCCGTTTATGAATGGGAAACAAACACTAGCTCGCCTTACAAGAAACACACTCTGCTTTTGAGACAAGAGCACTCTTCTACTCTACTGTGTTTCCTATAGGTCCAGAAGAGTGAGCTTGCTCAGAACAAAAGAACTGGGCTTCCTACACACACGGTCCATTTCTATGTTCAACTGTGCTTAGGAAACTCACAAGAACAGTAGCTTCTCTTCAGTCCAATACACTGCACTTGCTGGGAACAGACACAATTGCTATTTGCACTGTGTATGGCAATTGGTACCCAAAGTGACTTCCTTACCAGAAAACACCTCTTGCTCGTAGGACCAGAATTGCACGTGATTAAACTCTGTTTATGAATGGGAAACAAGCACTAGCTCTCTTCTCAAGAAACACACTCTGCTTTTGAGAAAAGAGCACTCTTCTACTCTAGTGTTTTCCCCTAGGGCCAGAACCGTGAGATTGCTCAGTAAAAAAGAACTGTGCTTTCTACACTCATGGGACATATCTAGTTCAACTCTGCTTAGAAAACTGACAAAAACAGAAGTGTTTTTCAGTCCAATACACTGTACTTGCTAGGATCAGACGTGAGTGCTATTTGCACTGTGTATAACAATAGGAGCACAATAGAGACTTTCCTTACCAGAAAACAGCTCTTGCTCGTAGGACCAAAAACTGCCTGTATTTTCAATTGCGTTTATGAATGGGAAACAAACACTAGCTCCCTTACAAGAAACACACTCTGCTTTTGAGATCAGAGCACTCTTCTACTCTATTGTATTTCCTATAGGGCTAGAACAGTGAGATTTTTCAGAACAAAAGAACTCTGCTTCCTACACACAGGGGCCATATCTAGTTCAACTGTGCTTAGAAAACTGACAAGAACTGTAGCTTCTCTTCAACCCATACAATGCAGTTGCTGGGAACAGACGCGATTGCTATTTGTACTGTGTATGGCAATGGGAGCACAAAGTGACTTTCCTTACCAGAAAACACCTCTTGCTCATAGGACCAGGAACTGCGTTTGATTTAGCTCCATTTATGAATGGGAAAGAAATGATAGCTCGCCTTACAAGAAACAATCTCTGCTTTTGCAAAAAGAGCACTCTACTACTCTACTGTGTTTCCTATAAGGTCAGAACAGTGAGCTTGCTCAGAACAAAAGAACTGTGCTTCCTACACACGGGGCATATTTAGTTCAACTCTGCTGATGAAACTGGCAAGAACAGTAGCTTCTCTTCAGTCCAATACACTATTCTTGCTGGGAACAGATGTGAGTGCTTTTTGCACTATATATGGCAATGGGAGCACAATAATGACTTTCCTTGCAAGCAAAAAACTCTTGCTCCTAGGACCAGAAACTGCATGTGATTCAACTCCGTTTATGAATGGGAAACAAACACTACCTTGCCTTAAAGAAATACACTCTGCTTTTGAGAAAAGAGCGTTCTTCTACTCTACTGTGTTTCCTATAGGGCCAGAAAAGTGAGATTGTTCAGAACAAAAGAACTGTGCTTCCTTCACACATGGGTCATCTCTACTTCAACTTTGACTAGGAACCTGACAAGAACCAAAGCTCCTCTTCAGTCTAATACACTATACTCTCTGGGAACAGCCGCGAGTGCTATTTGCACTGTGTATGGCAATGGGAGCGCAATAATGACTTTTCTTACCAGAAAACAACTCTTGCTCGTAGGACCAGAACCTGCATGTGATTCATCTCCATTTATGAATGGGAAACAAACAATAGCTCGTCTTACCACAAACACACTCTGCTTTTGAGAAAAGTGCACGTTTCTACTCTAGTGTGTTTCCAATAGGACCAGAACAGTGAGTTTGCTCAGAACAAAAGAACTGTGCTTCCTACACACACTGGCCATATCTAGTCCAACTCTGCTTAGGAAATTGACAAGAACAGAAGCTCCTCTGCAGTCCAATACACTGTATTTGCTGGCAATAGACGTGAGTACTATTTTCACTGTGTATGGTAATGTGTGCACATTAGTGACTTTCCTTACCAGAAAACAATTCTTGCTCGTAGGACCAGAAACTTCATGTTACTCAACTCCGTTTATACATGGGAAACAAACAGTTGCTTGCCTTACCAGAAACACACTCTGCATTTGAGAAAAGAGCATTCTTCTACTCTACTGTGTTTCATATAGACCAGAACAGTGAGCTTGCTCAGAAGAAAAGAACTGTGCTTACTACACACAGGCCAAATCTAGTTCAACTCTGCTTAGGAAACTTAAAAGAACAGTAGCTTCTCTTCTGTCCAATACACTGTAATGCTGGGAACAGACACAAGTGCAATTTGCACTGGGTATTGGAATGTGTGCGCAATAGTGAATTTCCTTACCAGAAGACAACTCTTGCTCGTAGGACCAGAAATTGCATGTGATTCAACTCCGTTTATTAATGGGAAACAAACATTTCCTTGCCTTACAAAAAAACACACACTGCTTTTGAGAAAAGAGCACTCTTCTACTCTACTGTGTTTCCCATAGTGTCAGAACAGTGAGCTTGCGCAGAACAAAAGAAATGTGCTTTGTAAACACACGGGCCATTTTTAGTTCAAATCTGCTTAGGAAACTGACAAGAAGAGTAGCTCCTCTTCAGTCCAATACACTGTACTTGCTGGGAACAGACACGAGTTCTATTTGCACTATGTATGGCAACGGGAGTGCAACTGTGACTTTCCTTACCAGAAAACAACTCTTGCTCGTAGGACCAGAAACTGCATGTAGTTCAACACAGTATATGAAAGGGAAGCAAAAACTAGCTCGCTTTACAAGAAACACACTCTGCTTTTGAGAAAAGATTACTCTTTTAGTCTACTGTGTTTCCCATTGGGCAAAAACAGTGAGCTTGCTCAGAACAAAAGAACTGTGCTTCCTACACCCACGAGCCAAATGTAGTTCATAGCTGCTTAAAAAACTGACAAGAACAGTAGCTTCTCTTTGGTCCATACATTGTAATTGCTGGGAACAGATGAGTGTGCTATTTGCACTGTATTGCAATGGGAACGCAATAGTGACTCTCCTTACCAGAAAACAACTCTTGCTCGAAGCAAAAGAAACTGCATGTGATTCAACTCCTCTTATGAATGGGAAACAACACTATTTTTCCTTACAAGAAACACACTCTGCTTTTGAGAAAAGAGCACTCTTCTACTCTACACTGTTTCCTAGATGGCCAGAATAGTGAGCTTGCTCAGAAAAAAAGAACTGTGCTTCCTACACACAGGCCATATCTAGTTCAACTCTGCTTAGAAAACTTACAAGAACGGTAGCTTCTCTTTAGTCCAATACACTGTACTGGCTGGGAACAGACAAGAGTGCTCTTTGCACTGTGTATGGCAATGGGAGCACAATAGTGACTTTCCTAACCAGAAAACAGCTCTTGCTCATAGGACCCGAAACTGCATGTGATTCAAATCCATTTATGAATGGGAAACAAACACTAGCTATTCTTACAAGAAAAACACTCTGCTTTTGAGAAAAGAACACTCTTCTACTCTACTGTGTATCCGATAGTGACAGAACAGAGAGCTTGCTCAGAAGAAAGAACTGTGCTTCCTACACACACGGGCCATATCTAGTTCAACATTGCTTAGGAAACTGACAAGAACAGTAGCTTCTCTGCAGTCCAACACACTGTACTTCCTGGGAACAGAAGCTAGTGCTATTTGTGCTATGTGTGTCAATGTGAGTGCAATAGTGACTTTCCTTACCAGAAAACAACTCTTGCTTGTAGCAACAGAAACTGAATGTGATTCAACTCCTTTTATGAATGGGAAACAACACTAGCTCGCGGTACAAGAAACACACTCTGCTTTTGAGAAAAGAGAACTCATCTTCTCTACTGTGTTTCCTATAGGGCCACAACAATTAGTTTGCTCAGAACAAAAGAAAAGTGCTTCCTATACACACGGGGCATATTTACATCAACTCTGCTTAGGAAACTGACAAGAACAGTAGTTTCTCTTCAGTCCAATACACTGTACTTACTGGGAACACACACAAGTGCTATTTGCACTGTATATGGCTATGAGAGCACAATAGTGACTTTCCTTACCAGAAAAGAGCTCTTGCTCATAGGACCAGAAACTTCATGTGATTCAGCTCTGTTTATGAATGGGAAACAAACACTTTTTTTCCTTACAAGAAACACACTCTGCTTTTGAGAAAATAGCACTCTTCTACTCTACGGTGTTTCCTATAGGGCCAGAACAGTGAGCTTGCTCAGAACAAATGAACTGTGCTTCCTACACACACGGGCCATATCTAGTTCAACTCTGCTTAGAAAACTGACAAGAACGGTAGCTTCTCTTCAGTCCAATACACTGTACTTGCTGGGAACAGACACGAGTGCTATTTGCACTATGTATCACAATGGGAGTGCAACAGTGACTTTCCTTACCAGAATACACTTTATGCTCGTAGGAACAGAAATTGCATGTGATTCAACTCTGTTTCTGAATGGACAACAAACAGTTGCTCGCTTTACAAGAAATACACTCTACTTTTGAGAAAAGAGCACTCTTCTACTCTACTGTGTATCCTATAGTGACTGAACAGAGAGCTTGCTCAGAAGAAAGAACTGTGCTTCCGACACACTCGGGCCATATCTAGTTCAACATTGCTTAGGAAACTGACAAGGACAGTAGCTTGACTGCAGTCCAATACACTGTACTTCCTGGGAACAGAAGCTAGTGCTATTTGTGCTATGTGTGTCAATGTGACTGCAATAGTGACTTTCCTTACCAGAAAACAACTCTTGCTCGTAGGACCAGAACCTGCATGTGATTCATCTCCATTTATGAATGGGAAACAAACAATAGCTCGTCTTACCACAAACACACTCTGCTTTTGAGAAAAGTGCACTTTTCTACTCTAGTGTGTTTCCAATAGGACCAGAACAGTGAGCTTGCTCAGAACAAAAGAACTGTGCTTCCACACACACTGGCCATATCTAGTCCAACTCTGCTTAGGAAATTGACAAGAACAGAAGCTTCTCTGCAGTCCAATACACTGTATTTGCTGGCAATAGACGTGAGTACTATTTTCACTGTGTATGGTAATGTGTGCGCATTAGTGACTTTCCTTACCAGAAAACAATTCTTACTCATAGGACCAGAAACTTCATGTTACTCAACTCCGTTTATACATGGGAAACAAACAGTTGCTTGCCTTACCAGAAACACACTCTGCATTTGAGAAAAGAGCATTCTTCTACTCTACTGTGTTTCATATAAACCAGAACAGTGAGCTTGCTCAGAACAAAAGAACTGTGCTTACTACACACAGGCCAAATCTAGTTCAACTCTGCTTAGGAAACTGACAAGAACAGTAGCTTCTCTTCTGTCCAATACACTGTAATGCTGGGAACAGACAAAGTGCAATTTGCACTGAGTATTGCAATGTGTGCGCAATAGTGAATTTCCATACCAGAAAACAACTCTTGCTCGTAGGACCAGAAACTGCATGTGATTCAACTCCGTTTATTAATGGGAAACAAACATTACCTTGCGTTACAAGAAACACACACTGCTTTTGAGAAAAGAGCCCTTTTCTTCTCTACTGTGTTTCCTATAAGGCCAGAACAGTCAGCTTGCTCAGAACAAGAGTACTCTGCTTCCTACACACACAGGCCATATCTAGTTCAACTTTGCTTACAAAACTGACAAGAAAAGTAGCTTCTGTTCAGTCCAATACACTGTATGCTCTGGGAACAGATGCGAGTGCTTTTTGCAGTGTATATGGCAATGGGAACACAATAGTGACTTTCCTTACTAGAAAAATTCTCTTGCTGTTAGGACCAGAAACTGCATGTAATTCAACTCCATTCGTAAATGGAAAACAAACAGTAGCTCACCTTACGAGAAACACATTTTGCTTTCGATAAAAGAACACTTTTACTCTACTGTGTTTCCTATAGTCCCAGAACAGTGAGCTTGCTCAGAACAAAAGACCTGTGCTTCCTACACACATGAGCCATATCTGGTTCAACTCTGCTTAGGAAACTGACAAGAACAGTAGCTTCTCTTCAGTCCAATACACTGTAATTATTGGGAACAGACGCGAGTGCTATTTGCAATGTGAATGGCAATGGGAGCACAATAGTGACTTTCCTTAACAGAAAACAACTCTTGCTGTTAGGATCGGAAACTCCATGTGAATCTCATATGTTGATGAATGGGAAACAAACACTAGCTCGCCTTACAAGAAACACACTCTGCCTTTAATAAAAGAGCACTCTCCTCCTCTTCTGTGTTTCCTATAGGGGCAGAACATTGAGCTTGCTCAGAACAAAAGAACTGTGCGTCCTACACACACGGGCCATATCTCGTTCAACTATGCTTAGGAAACTAACAAGAACAGTAGCTTCTCTTCAGTCCAATACACTATACTTGCTTTTAACGGACACGAGTGCTATTTGCACTGTGTATAGCAATGGGACACAATAATGACTATGCTTTTAGAAAAGAACTCTTTCTCGTAGGTCCAGAATTTGCATGTGATTCAACTTCCTTTAGGAATGGGAAACAAACACTAGCACGCCTTACAAGAAACACACTCTGCTTTTGAGAAAAGAGCACTCTTTTACTCTATTGTGTTTCCTATAGGGCCAGAACAGTGAGCTTGCTCAGATCAAAAGAACTGTGCTTCCTCCTCAAGGGCAATATCTAGTTCAACACTGCATAGGAAACTGACAAGAACAGTAGCTTCTCTTCAGTCCAATACACTGTTCTTGCTGGGAACAGATGTAAGTGCTTTTTGCTCTATATATGGCAATGGGAGCACAATAATGACTTTCCTTATGAGCAAAAAACTCTTGCTCTTAGGACCAGAAACTGCATATGATTCAACTCCGTTTATGAATGGGAAACAAACACTACCTTGCCTTAAAGAAATACACTCTGCTTTTGAGAAAAGAGCGTTCTTCTACTCTACTGTGTTTCCAAAATGGCCAGAACAGTGACCTTGCTCAGAACAAAAGAACTGTGTTTCCTACACCCAGGGTATATACCTAGTTTCACCCTGCATGGGAAACTGACAAGAACAGTAGGTTCTCTTCAGTCCAATACACTGTAATTGCTGGGAACAGACGGGAGTGCTATATTCACTGTGTATGGCATTGGGAGCGCAATAGCGACCTTTTTTACCAGAAAACAACTGTTGGTCGTAGGACCAGAAACTGCTTGTGATTCAACTCCGTTTATGAATGGGAAACAAATACTAGCTAGCTTACAAGAAGCACACTCTGCTTTTGAGAAAAGAGCAGTCTTCTGCTCTACTGGGGTTCCTAAAGGTCCAGAAGCGTTAGCTTGCTAAAACAAAAGAACTGTGCTTCCTACACACATGGGCCATATCTACTTCAACTCTGCTTAGGAAACTGACAAGAACAGTAGATTCCATTCGGTCTAATACACTGTACTTACTGGGAACTGATGAGAGTACTATTTGCAGTATATAGCAATGGTAGCACAATAGTTTCTATCCTTATCAGAAAACAACTCTTGCTCCTAGGACCAGAAACTGCATGTGATTCAACTCCATTTATGAATGGGAAACAAACACTAGCTGGCCTTACAAGAAACACACTCCACTTTTGAGAAAAGAGCACTCTTGTCCTCTACTGTGTTCCTTACAAGGCCAGAACAGTTAGCTTTTTCAGAACTAAAGAACTGTGCTTCCTTCAAACACGGGCCATAACCACTTCACCTCTCCTTAGGAAACTGACAAGAATAGTAGCTTCTCTTCAGTCCAATACACTGTACGTGCTGGGAACAGATGTGAGTGCTATTTGCACTTTTTACGGCAATGGGAGCATAATAGTGACTTTAGTTACCATAAAACAACTCTTGCTCGTTGGACTAGCTGCTGCATGTGATCCAACTCCGTTTATGAATGGGAAATAAACACCAACTCACCTAGAAGAAACACACTCTGCTTTTGAGAAAAGAGCACTCTTCTACTCTACTGTGTTTCCTAAAGGGCCAGAACAGTGTGCTTGTTCATAACAAAGGAACTGTGCTTCCTACACCCAGTGGCCATACCTAGTTCAACTCTATTAGGAAATAGAGAAGAGCAGTAGCTTTTCTTCAGTCCAATACACTCTCCTATCTGGGAACAGACGTGAGTGCTATTTGCACTGTGTATGGAAATGGGAGCACAATAGTGACTTTCCTTACCAGAAAACAACTCTTGCTCGTATGTAGCTTAAGTTTTCCTGCCTGGCCCACAGTCAGGATATATCTCTTTCACCTGCCAGTCCCACAGCCTCTCAGACCCGACCAAGTAAACACAGAGACTTATGTTGCTTTCAAACTGTATGGCCATGGCAGCCTTCTTGCTAACTGTTCTTATAGCTTAAATTAATCCATTTCCATTAATTTATACCTTGCCATGTGGCTCGTGGCTTACCGTCATCTTCACATGCTTTTTGTTATCATGGCGGCTGGCAGTGTCTCTCTGACTCAGCCTTCCACTTCCCAGCTTTATTCTCCTCCTTGCCCCGCCTATACTTCCTGCCTAGCCAACGGCCAATCAGTGTTTTATTGATTAATTAGCAACACATTTGCCATACATCCCACAGCACTTCCCCCTTTTTTTTTCAAAAAGGAAGTTTTTAACCTTAACAAAGTAAAATTACATATAATTTGGGAATTTGGGCGTAGCTTCTCTTACTGCTTCCTGCTGGAAGGGGGCGCTGTATCTTATGGGGAAACAAAGAAAATTTTAGAATTATGGAATAGTCCATGAGGCTGTATCGTCTGAGCCAGATGCCTTCAAACCATTCTGGATGTTGGATCATCTGGGCCATGGTGTCATCGGAGACCTTCAGGGGATCTTGGCTGGTCAAACCTGATGTATCTTAATCTGGAACAATTCCATAGCCTTTGGCTTTCTGTGGGAACAAAAGCAGAGACTCCTTTCCAAAGCAACATATCCTTATATCCAAATTTTGAAGTCAAGGTACCTTTAAAATATATATATTGGTTTAACTCAATAGCTTTTACAATCAAATGTTTTTCTGCAGTTAGAAATCCCAAAGGCAACACTATCCAGATTTTCTGTGTAATATCCATTTTTACGTGGCTTATTTTTTATATTAATTTTACTGTCTCTTTAAAGACTATTGTGAATCTATCACTTTAAACTGCAGCAGCTGTGGCTGCTGGCTCTGCCCACTTCAGCTTCCCCACATGGCCGTGGTACTTTACCATCAGCTCTGGGAGCTATCGTGGGTCGATGCTTTTATCCAAGCAGCGTGTAGCCCAGAAACCTTTTTTTTTTGTACCTGCAAAGGCTAAATCCACCACACAGCTTAATGTGTCACTTGCAGAGGCCTCATTCTCGCCATACTGCAGGTGGAATGCTCACACTATGAACCCACCAGTAGCTCAAACCAGCAGCTGCTACTCATTTGAGAGAGACAATTAGGAAGCTGTTTTTAGCTCCGTTTTAGAATCTTTTTTCTCAGTTTTTAGGTGGAAACTCTTGCCCCATGTTGGGCGCCATTTGTAGCTTGAGTTTTCCTGCCTGGCCCACAGTCAGGATATATCTCTTTCACCTGCCAGTCCCACAGCCTCTCAGACCCGACCAAGTAAACACAGAGACTTATGTTGCTTTCAAACTGTATGGCCGTGGCAGCCTTCTTGCTAACTGTTCTTATAGCTTAAATTAATCCATTTCCATTAATTTATACCTTGCCATGTGGCTCGTGGCTTACCGGCATCTTCACATGCTTTTTGTTATCGTGGCGGCTGGCAGTGTCTCTCTGACTCAGCCTTCCACTTCCCAGCTTTATTCTGCTCCTTGCCCCGCCTATACTTCCTGCCTAGCCAACGGCCAATCAGTGTTTTATTGATTAATTAGCAACACATTTGCCATTCATCCCACAGCACTCGTAGGAACAGAAACTGCATGTGATTCAACTCTGTTTATGAATGTGAAACAAAAACTAGCTCGCCTTAAAATAAACACACCCTACTTTTGAGAAAAGTGCACTGACTCTTCTCTACTGTGTTTCATATAGGTCCAGAACAGTCAGCTTGCTCAGAAAAAAAGAACTGTGATTCCTACACACCCAGGACATATGTAGTTCAACTCTGCTTAGGAAACTGAAAAGAACAGTAGCTTCTCTTCAGTCCAATACACTGTACTTGTTGCGAACTGATGCGAGTCCTATTTGCAATGTGTATGGTAATGGGAGCACAATAGTCACTTTCCTCACCAGAAAACAACTCTTGTACAGAAACTGCATGTGATTCAACTCTGTTAATGAATTGGTAACAAATACTCGCTTGTCTTACAAGAAACACACTCTGCTTTTGAGAAAAGAGCACTCTTCTACTCTTCTGTGTTTTCTATAGGCCCAGAACAGTGAGCTGGTTCAGAACAATAGAACTGTGCTTCTTAAACACATGGGCCATATCTGTTTCAACTCTGCTAGGTAAACTGACAAGAACAGTAGCTTCTCTTCAGTCAAATACATTGTAATTGCTGGGAACAGACGCGAATACTATTTGCACTGTGTATGGCACCGGGTTCACAATAGGGACATTTTTTTTACCAGAAAACAACTTTTTTTATAGGACTGGAAACTGCATGTGACTCAACTCACTTAATGAATGGGAAACAAACACTAGCTCGCCTTACAAGAAACACACTCTGCTTTTGATAAAAGAGCACTCTTCTACTCTTCTGTGTTTTCTATAGGTCCAGAACAGTTAGCTTGCTCAGAACAAATGAACTGTATTCCCTAAACACACTGGCCATATCTCCTTCAACTCTGCTTAGGAAACTAACAAGAACAGTAGCTTCTCTTCAGTCCAATACACTGTACTTGCTGGGAAGAGACACGAGTGCTATTTGCACTGTGTATGCCAATGGGACACAATAATCACTTTCCTTCGAGAAAACAACTCTTTCTCGTAGGACCAGAAACTGCTTGTGATTCAACTCTGTTTAGGAATGAGAAACAAAGACTAGCTCGCCTTACACGAAACACACTGTTCTTTTGAGAAAAGAGCACTGTTCTACTCTACTGTGTTTCCTAAAGGGCCAGAACAGTGTGCTTGTTCATAACAAAGGAACTGTGCTTCCTACACCCATGAGCCATACTTAATTAAATTTTGGTTAGGAAACTGACAAAAATAATTGATTCTCTTCAGTCCAATACACTGTACTTGCTGGGAACAGATGCGAGTCCTATTTGCAATTTGTATGGCAATGAGAGCACAATAGTGACTTTTCTTACCAGAAAACAACTCTTGCTCGTAAGACCAGAAACTGCATGTGATACCAATCTGTTTAAGAGTGGGAAACAAACACTAGCTTGCCTTACAAGAAACACACTCTGCTTTTGAGAGAGGATATGACCGTCCTACACACACGGGCCATATCTAGTTCAACACTCCTTAGGAACTGACAAGAACAGTATCTTCTCTTCAGTCCAATACACTGTACTTGCTGGGAACAGACACGAGTTCTATTTGCACTATGTATGGCAATGGGAGTGCAACTGTGACTTTCCTTACCAGAAAACAACTCTTGCTCGTAGGACCAGAAACTGCATGTGGTTCAACTCAGTATATGAAAGGGAAGCAAAAACTAGCTCACCTTACAAGAAACACACTCTGCTTTTGAGAAAAGATTACTCTTCTACTCTACTGTGTTTCCCATTAAGCAAAAACAGTGAGCTTGCTCAGAACAAAAGAATTGTTCTTCCTACACCCATGAGCCATATGTAGTTCAAAGCTGCTGAAAAAACTGACAAGAACAGTAGCTTCTCTTCAGTGCATACATTGTAATTGCTGGGAAGAGATGAGTGTGCTATTTGCACTGTATTGCAATGGGAACGCAATAGTGACTCTCCTTACAAGAAAACAACTCTTGCTCGAAGCAACAGAAACTGCATGTGATTCTACTCCTCTTATGAATGGGAAACAACACTATTTTTCCTTACAAGAAACACACTCTGCTTTTGAGAAAAGAGCACTCTTCTACTCTACTCTGTTTCCTAGATGGCCAGAACAGTGTACTTGCTCAGAACAAAAGAACTGTGCTTCCTACACACACGGGCCATATCTAGTTCAACTCTGCTTAGAAAACTGACAAGAACAGTACAATCTCTTCAGTCCAATACACTGTACTTTCTGGGAACAGACGCGAGTGCTATTTGCAATATGTATGGCAAAGGGAACGCAACAGTGACTTAACTTACCAAAAAACAACTCTTGCTCATAGGATCAGAAACTTCAAGTGATTCATCTCCGTTTATGAATGAGAAACAAACACTAGCTCGGCTTACAAGAAACACACTCTGCTTTTGAGAAAAGGGCACTCTTCAACTCTACTGTGATTCCTATAGGGCAAGAACAGTGAGCTTGCTCAGAACAAAAGAACAGTGATTGTTACACACACTGGAAATATTTAGTTCAACTCTGCCTAGGAAACTGACAAGAACAGTAGTTTCTCTTCAGTCCAATACAGTGTACGGGCCGGGAACAGTCGGGAGTGGTATTTGCACTTCATATGGCAATGGGAGCGCAATAGTGACTCTTCTTAGCAGAAAAAAACTCTTGCTCATAGCACCTGAAACTGCATGTGATTCAACTCCGTTTATGAATGGGAAACAAACACTACCTCGCCTTACAAATAACACACTCTGCTTTTGAGAAAAGAGCTCTTTTCTACTCTGTGTTTCCTATAAGGCCAGAACAGTGAGATTGCTGAGAACAAAAGAACTGTACTTCCTACACACATGGGCCATATCTAGTTCAATTTTGCTTAGGAAACTGACAAGGACAGTAGTTTCTCTTCAGTCCTATACACTGTACTTTCTGGGAACAGACATGAGTGCTATTTGCACTGTGTTTGGCAAAGGGAGCAAAATTTTGACTTTCTTTACCAGCGAACACCTCTTGCTTGTAGGACCAGAAACTGCATGTGATTCAACTTTGTTTAAGCATGGGAAATAAGCAGTAGCTCGCCTTACAGCAAACACATTTTACCTTTGAGAAAAGAGCACTCTTCTACTCTACTGGGTTTCCTATAGGGCCAAAACTGTGAGCTTGCTCAGAACACAAGAACTGTGCTTCCTACACTCAAGTGCCATGTCTAGGTCAACTCTGCTTAGGAAATTGACAATAACAATAGCTTCTCTTCAGTCCAATCACTGTACTTGCTGGCAGCAGGCGCGAGTGCTATTTGCACTGTGTATTTCAATGGGAGCGCTATAGTGACTTTCCTTACCAGAAAACAAATCTTGCTCGTATTACCAGAAACTGCATGTGATTCAACTCTGTTTATGTATGGGAAAAAAAAAAACTAGCTCGCCTTACAAGAAACACACTCTGCTTTTGAGAAAAGAGCACTGTTGTCCTCTACTGTGTTTCCTGCAGGGCCAGAACAGTGAGCTTGCTCAGAACAAAGAACTGTGCTTCCTACACACACAGGCCATATCTAGTTCAACTCTGCTTAGGAAACTGACAAGAACAGTAGCTTCTTTTCAGTCCAATACACTGTACTTGCTGGTAACAGACGCGAGTGCTATTTGCACTGTGTATATCAATGGGAGCACTATAGTGACTTTCCTTACCAGAAAACAAATCTTGCTCATAGGACCAGAAACTGCATGTGATTCAACTCCGTTTATGTATGTGAAATAATCAGTAGCTCGCCTTAGAAGAAATGTAGGTAGAGTTTTCCTGCATGGCCCACAGTCAGGACAAATCTCTCTCACCTGCCAGTCCCACATCAGCTCAGACCCGACCAAGTATATAAAGAGACTTATATTGGTTGAAAACTGTATGCCTGTGGCATTCTTCTTGCTAACTGTATTTATAGCTTAAATTAATCCATTGCCATAAATTTATACCTTGCCACATGGCTCGTGGCTTACCGGAATCTTCACATGCGGCTTGTCATGGTGGCGGCTGGCAGTGTCTCCCTGACTCAGCCTTCCACTTCCCAGCTTTATTCTCCTCCTTGTCCCGCCTATACTTCCTGCCCAAGCCAATGGCCAATCAGTATTTCATTGAACAATCAGCAACACATTTGTCATACACACCATCCCTCAGCACTTTCCCCTTTTTTTTTTCAAAAAGGAAGGTTTTAACCTTAACAAAGTAAAATTACATATAATTTGGGAATTTGGGCGTAGCTTCTCTTACTACTTCCTGCTGGAGGGGGGCGCTGTATCTTATGGTGACACAAAGAAAATTTTAGGATCATGGTATAGTCTATGAGGCTGTATTGTCTGAGCCAGTTGCCTTGAATCCGATCTGGACGTTGGATTATCTGGACCATGGTGTCATCGGAGACCTTTCAGTGGGTCTTGGCTGGTCAAACCTGATGTATCTTAATCTTGAACAAATCCATAGTCTCTGGCATTCTGTGGGAACAAAAGAGACTCTTTTCCAAATCAACATATCCTTACATCCAAATTTTGAAGTCAAGGTATCTTTAAAGTATACATATTGGTTTAACTCAATATCTTTTATGATCAAATGTTTGTCTGCAGTTAAAAATCCTAAAGACAACACATTCAGATTTTCTCTGTAATATACATCTTTACATGGCTCATTTTTTATACTACCTTACTGTCTCTTTAAAGACTTTATTTTAAAAAACTATTTATTTCTTCATATTACTGTATATATTCTTTTTTCTCTCTCTTTCAAGCCGACGTATATTTTACACACATTGTAAACTATTATATCTGAATCTGCCTTATTGTGAATCTACTGCTTTAAACTGCAGCAGCTGTGGCTGCTGGCTCCGCCCACCTCAGCTTCCCAACAAACACTAGCTTGCCACACAAAACACACTCTGCTTTTGAGAAAATAGCACTCTTCTACTCTACTGTGATTCCTATAGGTCCAGAAGTGTGAGCTTTTGTTCTTCAGAACAAAAGAACTGTGCTTCCTACACACACGTGCCATATCTAGTTCAACTCTGCTTAGGAAACTGACAAGAACAGTAGATTCAGTTCAGTCCAATACACTGTACTTGCTGGGAAGAGACACAAGTGCTATTTGCACTGTGTATTTCAATGGGAGCACAATAGTGACTTTCCTTACAAGAAAAGAAATCTTACTCAAAGAACCAGAAACTGCAAGTGATTCAACTTCGTTTATGAATGGGAAACAAACACTAGCTTGCCTTACAAGAAACACTCCCTGCTTTTAAGAAAAGAGCACTCGTCTACTCTACAGTGTTTCCTATATTGCCAGAAGAGTGAACTTGCTCAGAACAAAAGAACTGTGCTTCCTACACACACATGACATATGTAGATCAACACTGCTTGAGAAACTGACAAGAACAGTATCTTCTCTTCAGTCCAATACACTGTACTTGCTGGGAACAAACACGAGAGCATTTGATCTGTGTATGGCAATGGGAGCACAATAATGACTTTCCTTACCAGAAAACAACTCTTCCTCATAGCACCAGAAACTGCATGTGATTCAACTCCGTTTTTGAATGGGAATCAAATACTAGCTTGCCTTACAAGAAACACACTCTGCTTTTGAGAAAAAAACACTCTTTTACTCTACTATGTTTCCTATAGGGCCTGAAGAGTGAGCTTGCTCACAATAAAAAAACTGTGCTTCGTACACTCAAGGGCCATGTCCAGTTCAACTCTCCTTAGGAACTGACAATAACAGTAGCTTCTCTTCAGTCCAATACACTGTACTTGCTGGGAACAGATGCAAATGCTTTTTGCACTGTGCATGGCAATGGGTGCTCAATAGTGACTTTCCTTACCAGAAAACAACTCTTGCTGTTAGGACCAGAATCTGCATGAGTCATCTCCGTTTATGAATGGAAAACAAACAATAGCTTTCCTTACCACAAACACACTCTGCTTTTGAGAAAAGAGAACTCTTCTACTCTACTGTGTTTCCAAGAGGACTGAACAAGGAGCTTGCAAAGAACAAAAGAACTGTGCTTCCTACACACACGGGCCACATCTAGTTCAACTCTGCTTAGGAAACAGACAAGAACAGTAGAACCTCTTCAGTCTAATACACTGTACTTGCTGGGAACAGATGCCAGTGGTCTTTGCACTTTGTATGGCAATGGGAGCACAATAGTGACTTTTATTACCAGAAAACAACGCGTGCTCACAGAACCAGAAACTGCATGGGATTCAACTCCGTTTATGAATGGGAAACAAACAGTAGCTCGCTTTACCAGAAACACACTCTGCTTTTGAGAAAAGAGCACACTTCTACTCTACTGTGTTTCCTATAGTGCCAGAACAATAAGCTTGCTCAGAACATAAGTATTGTGCTTCCTACACACACAGGCCATATATACTTCAACTCTGCTTAAGAAACTGACAAGAACATTAGCTCTTGTTCAGTTCAATACACTGTACTTGCTGGGAAAAGACGCGAGTGCTATTTGCAGTGTGTATGGCAAAGGGAGTGCAATAGTGATTTTCCTTAGGAGAAAACAACTCTTGCTCATAGGACTAGAAACTGCATGTGATTCAACTCCGTTTATGAATGGGAAACAAATGCTAGCTCACGTTACAAGAAACACACATAGCTTTTGATAAAAGAGCACTATTCTATTTTAGTGTGTTTCAAACAGGACCAGAACAGTGAGCTTGCTCAGAACTAAAGAACTGTGCTTCCTACATACCCGGGCCATATGTAGTTCAACTCTGCTTAGGAAACTGACAAGAACAGTAGCTTCTCTTAAGTCCAATACACTGTACTTGTTGGGAACAGACGCAAGTGCTCTTTGCACTGTGTATGGCAATGGGAGCACTATAGTGACTTTAATTACCAAAAACAACTCTTTCTCATAGGACCAGAAACTGTATGTGATTCAACACCATTTGTGAATGGGAAATAAACACTAGCTCGCCTTACAAGAAACACACTCTACTTTCGATAAAAGAGCACTATTCTACTCTACTGTGTTTCGTATAGGTCCAGAAGAGTGAGCTTGCTCAGAACAAGAGAACTATGCTTCCTAACACAAGCGCCATAGCTAATTCAACACTCCTTAGGAAGTGAATAGAACAAAAACCTTTCTTCAGTTCAATGCACAGTACTTGCTGGTAACAGACGAGCGTGCTATTAGCACTGTGTTTGGCAAAGGGAGCACAATAGTGACTTTCCTTATGAGAAAACAACTATTGCTCGTAGGACCAGAAACTGCATGTGATTCAACTCCGTTTATGAATGGGAAACAAACAGTAGCTCGCCTTACCACAAATACACTCTGCTTTTGAGAAAACAGCACTCTTCTACTCTACTGTCTTTCCTATAGGGCCAGAACAGTGAGCTTGCTCAGAACAATAGAACTGTGCTTCCTACACACAGGGGCCATATGTAATTCAACTCTGCTTAGAAAACCAA
Source organism: Peromyscus eremicus (assembly GCF_949786415.1). NCBI lineage: Eukaryota > Metazoa > Chordata > Mammalia > Rodentia > Cricetidae > Peromyscus > Peromyscus eremicus. The sequence continues at coordinate 128,523 of NW_026734287.1, read as the reverse complement.
CAAGAACAGTAGCTTCTCTTCAATCCAATACACTATACTTCCTGGGAACAGACGCGAGTGCTATTTGTATGTGTAAGGCAATGGGAATACAATAGTGACTCTCCTTACCAGAAAACAACTCTTACTCGTAGGATCAGAAACTGCATGTGATTCATCTGCGTTTATGAATGGGAAACAAACACTAGCTCGCCTTACTAGAAACACACTCTACTTTTGAGAAAAGAGCACTCTTCTACTCTACTGTGTTTTTATAGTGCCAGAACATAAGCTTGCTCAGAACAAAATACTGTGCTTCCTACACACACAGGCTATATCTAGTTCAGCTCTGCTTAGGAAACTGACAATAAAAGTAGCTTCTCTTCAATCCAATACACTGTACTTGCTTGGAACAGAGGCGAGTCCTAATTGCACTGTGTTTGGCAATGGGAGCCAAGTACTGACTTTCGTTAGGACAAAACAACTCTTGCTATAGGACAAGAAACTGCATGTGATTCAACTCCGTTCATAATGGGAAAGAAACATTAGCTCGCCTTACAAGAAACACACTCTGCATTTGAGAAAAGAGCACTCTTCTACTCTCTTGTGTTTCCTAAAGGGCCAGAAGATTGAGCTTGCTCAGAATAAAGGAACTGCGCTCCTTACACTCAAGGGCAATATCTTCTTCAAGTGTCCTTAGGAACTGACAAGAACAGGACCTCCTCTTCAGTCCAATACACTGTTCTTGCTGGTAACAGACGAGAGTGCTATTTGCATTGTTTATGGCATTGGGAGAGCAATAGTGACTTTCTTTACCAGAAAAAATGTCTTGCTCTTAGGACGAGAAACAGCATGTGATTCAACTCCGTTTATGAATGGGAAACAAACAGTGGCTCATATTACACAAACACACGCTGCTTTTGAGAAAAGAGCAATCTTCTACTCTGCTTTGTTTTCTATAGGGCCAGAACAGTGAGCTTGCTAAGAACAAAAGAACTGTGCTTCCTTCACACACGGGCCATATGTAGTTCAACTCTGTTTAGGAAACTGACAAAAACAGTAGCTTCTCCTCAATTCAATACACTGTACTTGCTAGGAACAGACGCGAGGGCTATTTGTTCTGTGTAAGGCAATGGGAGCACAATAGTGACTCTCCTTACCAGAAAACAAGTCTTGCTTGTAGGACCAGAAACTGCATGTGATTCAACTCCGATTATGAATGGGAAACAAACACTACCTTGCCTTACAAGAAACACACTTTGCTTTTGAGAAAATAGCACTCTTCTATTCTACTGTCTTTCCTATAGGGCCAGAAGAGTGAGCTTGCTCAGAACAAAAGAACTGTGCTTCCTGCACAAAGGGGCCATATCTAGTTCAACTCTGCTTAGGAAACTGACAAGAACTGTAGCTTCTCTTCAGTTAAATAAACTGTACTTGCTGGGAACAGACGCGAGTGCTATTTGCACTGTGTATGGCAATGGGAGCGCAATAGTGATTTTCCTTTTGGAGAAAACAACTCTTGCTCATAGGACTAGAAACTGCATGTGATTCAACTCCGTTTATAAATGGGAAACAAACCTTAGCTCAACTTACAAGAAACACACTCAGCTTTTGATAAAACAGCACTCTTCTACTCTACTGTGTTTCCTATAGAACCAGAACAGTGAGCTTGCTCAGAACAAATGAACTGTGCTCCCTAAACCCACGGGCCACATCTTGTTCAACTCTGCTTAGGAAATTAACAAAAACAGTAGATTCTTTTCAGTCTAATACACTCTACTTGCTGGGAACAGACGCGAGTGCTAATTGCACTGTGTATGGCAATGGGAACGCAATACTGACTTTCCTTACCAGGAAATGACTCTTGATCATAGGACCAGAATCTGCATGTGATTCAACTCTGTTTATGAATTTGGAAACAAATACTAGCTTGCATTATGAGAAACACACTGTGCTTTTGAGAAAAGAGCATTCTTCTACTCTACGGTGTTTTTATAGTGCCACAACAGTGAGCTTGCTCAGAACAAAAGAACTATGCTTCCTAACTAAAGGGCCATATCTAGTTCAACTCACCTTAGGAATTGAATAGAAAAGTAGCTTCTCTTCCGTCCAATACACTGTATGAATTGAACTGTGCTTTCTACACACAGGGGCCATATGTAGTTCAACTCTCGGTGACAAGAGTGCTATTTGCACTGGGCATGGCAATGGGAGGGCAATAGTTAATTTATTACCAGAAAAAAAACTCTTGCTCTTAGGTCCAGAAACTGCACGTGATTCAACTCCATTTAGGAATGGGAAACAAACATTAGTTCGCCCTAGCAGAAACACACTCTGCTTTGAAAAAAGAGCACTCTTCTACTCTACTGTGTTTCTTATATGGCCAGAACAGTGAGCTGGCTCAGAACAATAGAACTCTGCTTCTTACACACACGGGCCATATCTAGTTCAACTCTGCTTAGGAAAATGACAAGAACAGTAGCTTCTTTTCAGTCCAATACTCTGTACTTTCTGGGAACAGACATGAGTACTATTTGCACTGTGTATGGCAATGTGTGCACAATAGTGACTTTCCTTACCAGAAATCAACTCTTGCTCATAGGACCAGAAACTGAATGTGATTCAACTCTGTTTATGAATGTGAAACAAACAGTAGCTCGCTTTACAAGAAACACACTCTGCTTTTGAGAAAAGAGTACTCTTCCACTCAACTGTGTTTCCTATAGAGCCAGAACAGTGAGCTTGCTTAGAAAAAAAAGAACTGTAACTCCTACACACACGGGCAATATCTAGTTCAACTCTTCTTAGGAACTGACCAGAACAGTAGCTTCTCTTCAGTCCAATACACTGTACTAGATGGGACAAGACGTGAGTGCTATTTGCAGTGTGTATTACAATAGGAGCACAATAGTGATTGTCCTTACCAGAAAACAACTCTTGCTCATAGTAACAGAACTGCATTTGATTCAACTCTGTTTATGAATGGGAAACAAACAGCAGCTTGCCTTACCAGAAAAACACTCTGCTTTGGGAACAGAGCACTCTTCTACTCTACTGTGTTTCGTATAGTGCCAGAACAGTGAGCTTGCTCAAAACAAAAGATCTGTGCTTCCTACACACATGGGCCATATCTAATACAACTCTGCTTAGGAAACTGACAAGAACAGTAGCTTCTCCTCAGTTCAATACACTATACTTGCTGGAATCAGACGCAAGTGCTATTTCCACTATATATGGAAATGGGAGCACAACAGTGAATTTCCTTAACAGAAAACAACTCTTGCTGGTAGGACCAGAAACTTCATGTGATTCAACTCCGTTTATAAATGGGAAACAAACATTAGCTCGGCTTATAGGAAACACACTCTGCTTTTGAGAAAAGAGCACTCTTATTCTCTACTGTGTTTCCTATATGGCCAGAACAGTGAGATTCCTCAGAACAAAAGATCTGTGCTTCCTACTCACACGGCCGTATGTGGTTCAACTCTTCTTAGGGAACGGACAAGAAGAGTAGCTTCTCTTCAATCCAATACACTGTACTTGCTGGGAACAGAAGCGAGTGTAATTTGCACTGAGTATAGTAAGGGGAGCACAATAGTGACTCTTCTTACCAGAAAACAACTATTGCTCATAGGATCAGAAACTACATGTGATTCAACTCCATTCCTGAATTAGAAACAAACACTAGCTCGCCATACAAGAAACACACTCTTCTTTTGAGAAAAGAGCACTCTTCTACTCTACTGTGTTTCCTATAGGGCCAGAACAGTGAGCTTGCTCAGAACAAAAGAACTGTTCGTTCTACACACACGGGCCATATCTAGTTCAACTCTGCTTAGGAAACTGACAAGAACAGCAGCTTCTCTTCAGTCCAATACACTGTACTTGTTGGGAACAGATGCAAGTGCTATTTACACTATGTATGGCATTGGGAGCGCAATTGTGACTTTCCTTACCAGAAAACTACTCTTGTTCCTAGGAGCAGAAACTCCATGTGATTCAACTACGTTTGTGAGTGGGAAACAAACAGTAGCTCGCCTTACCAGAAACACACTCTGCTTTTGAGAAAAGAGCACTCTTCTACTCTACTGTGTTTCCTATACAGCCAGAAGAGTGAGCTTGATCAGAACAAAGAACTGTGCTTCCTACACACACGGGCCATATGTAGTTCAACTCTGCTTAGGAAACTGACATGAACAGAAGCTTCTCTTCAGTCCAATACACTGTACTTGCTGGGAACAGATGCAAGTGCTAGTTGCACTGTGTATGGCAATGGGAGCGCAATAGTGATTTTCCTTACCAGAAAGAATTTCTTGCTAGAAGGACCAGAAACTGCATGTGATTCAACTTCGTTTATGAATGGGAAATAAACACTAGCTCGCATTACGAGAAACACACTCTGCTTTTGAGAAAAGAGGGCTCTTCTACTCTACTGTGTTTCCTATAGGTCCATAAGATTGAGCTTGCCCAGAGCAAAAGAACTATGCTTCCTAACTCAAGGTCCTTATCTACTTCAACTCTCCTAAGGAACTGACTAGAACAGTAGCTTCTCTTCAGTCCAATACACTGTACTTGCTGGGAACAGATGCAAGTGCTATTTGCACTGTGTGTGGCAATTAGAGCGCAATAGTGACTTTCATAACCAGAAAACAACTCTTGCTCTTAGGACCAGAAACCTCATTTGATTCAACTACGTTTATGAATGGGAAACAAACACTACCTCACTTTACAAGAAACAAACTCTGCTTTTGAGAAAAGAGCACTCTTCTACTCCTCTGTGTTTCCTATAGGGCCAGAAAATTGAGATTCTTCAGAAAAAAAGAACTTTGCTTACTACACACACAGGCCATATCTAATTCATCTCTGATTAGGAAACTGACAAGAACAGTAGCTCCTCTTAAGTCAAATACACTGTACTTGCTGGGGACAGATGTGAGTACTCTTTTCACTTTGTATGTCTAAGGGAGCGCTATAGTGACTTTCCTCACCAGAAAACAACTCTTTCTGGTTGGACAAGAAACTGCATGTGATTCAACTCCGTTTGTGAATGGGAAACAAACGCTAACTTAGCTTACAAGAAACACACTCTGCTTTTGAGAAAAGAGCACTCTTCTACTCTACTGTGTTTCCTATAAGGGCGGAACAGTGAGCTTGCTCAGAACAAAAGAACTGTGCTTCCTAACTCAAGGGCCATATCTATTTCAACTCTCATTAGGAACTTACTAGAACAGTAGCTCCTGTTCAGTTCAATACACTGTACTTGATGGGAAGAGACGTGGGTGCTATTGGCACTTTGTATGGCAATGGGAGTTCCATAGTGACTTTCCTTACTAGAAAACTTCTCTTGCTCCTAGGACCAGAAACTGCATTTGATTCAACTCCGTTTGTGAATGAGAAACAAACACTAGCTTGCCTTAGCAGAAACACACTCTGCGTTTGAGAAAAGAGCACTCTTCTTCACTACTGTGTTTCCTATTGGCCCAGAAGAGTGAGCTTGCTCAGAACAAAAGAACTGTGCTTCCTACACACACGGGCCATATGTTGTTCAACTCTGCTTAGGTAACTGACAAGAACAGAAGCTTCTCTTCAGTCGAATACACTGTACTAGCTGGGAACAGACACGAGTGCTATTTGCACTGTGTATGGCAATGTGAGTGAAATAGTGACTTTTCTTACCAGAAAACAACCCTTGCTCGTAGGACAAGAAACTGCATGTGATTCAACTCAGTTTATGAATGGGAAACAAACACTAGCTCGCCTTAGCAGAAACACACTCTGCTTTTGAGAAAAGAGCACTCTTCTTCACTACTGTGTTTCCTATTGTCCCAGAAGAGTGAGCTTGCTCAGAACAAAAGAACTGTGCTTCCTACACATATAGGCCATATCTAGTTCAACTCTGCTTAGGAAACTCATAAGAACAGTAGCTCTCTTCAATCCAATACACTGTACTTGCTGCTAACAGACGTGAGTGCTACCTGCCCTATGTATGGCAATGGGAGCACAATAGTGACTTTCCTTACCAGAAAACAACTATTGCTCCTAGGACCAGAAATTGCATGTGAATCAACTCCGTTTGTGAATTGGAAACAAAGAGTAGCTCTCATTACCAGAAACACACTCTGCTTTTGAGAAAAGTGCACTCTTCTACTCTACTGTATTTCCTATAAGGCCAGAATAGTGAGCTTGCTCAGAACAAAAGAACTGTGCTTCCTACACACATGGTCCATACTAGTTCAACTCTGCTTAGGAAACTGACAAGAACAATAGATTCTTTCAGTCCAATACACTTTTTTTTTGCTTGAATCAGACGCGAATGCTATTTGCACTGTGTATGGCAATGGAAGCCCAATAGTGACTTGCCTTGCCAGAATACCACTCTTGCTCATAGGAGCAGAAACTCCATGTGATTCAACTCTGTTTATGAATGGGAAACATACACTAGCTAGTCTTACAAGAAACAAACTCTGCTTTTGAGAAAAGAGCACTGTTCTATTCTTCTGTGTTTCGTATAAGGCCAGAACAGTGAGCTGCCTCAGAACAAAAGAACTGTGCTTCCTACACACACAGGCCATATTTACTACAACTCTGCTTAGGACACTGACAAGAACAGTACCTTTCTTCAGTCCAATATACTGTACTTGCTCAGAAAAGATGCGAGAGTTATTTGCACTCTGTATGGCAATGGGAGCACAAAAGTGACTTTCCTTACCAGAAAACAACTCCTGCTTCTAGGACCAGAAACTGCATATGATTCAACTCCATTTATGAATCGAAACAAACACTAGCTTGCCTTACAGGGAACATACTCTGCTTAAGAGAAAAGAGCACTCTTCTACTCTACTGTGTTTCCTTAAGGGCCAGAACAGTGAGCTTGCTCTGAACAAAAGAACTGTGCTTCCTACACACACAGGATATATCTACTTAAACTCAGATTAGGAAACTGACAAGAACAGAAACTTTTCTTCAGTAGAATACACTACTTGCTTGGAACAGATGTAAGTGCTGTTTGCATTGTGTGTCGCAATGGGATCGCTATAGTGACTTTCCTAACCAGAAAACAACTCTTGCTCTTAGGACCAAAAACTGCATGTGATCACGTCCCTTTATGAATGGGTAACATTCACTAGCTCGCCTTAAAGGGAACACACTCTGCTTTTGAGAAAAGAGCACTATTTTACTATAAATTGTTTCTTATAAGGCCAAAACAGTGATCTTGATCAGAAAAAAAGCACTGTGCTTCCTAAACCTACGGGCCTTGTGTAGTTCAACTCTGCTTAGGAAACTGTTCAGAATAGTAGCTTCTCTTCAGTCCAATACACTGTACTTGCTGGGATCAGACTGGGGTGCTATTTGTACTGTGTATGGCAATGGGAGCACAAGAGTGACTTTCCTTATCAGAAAACAACTCTTGCTCATAGGACCAGAAACTGCATGTGATTCAACTCTGTTTATGATTTGGAAACAAACACTAGCTTGCCTTACAAGGAACACATTCTGCTTTTGAGAAAAGAGCACTCTTCTACTATACTGTATTTTCTGTAGGGCCAGAACAGTGAGCTTGCTCAGAACAAAGAACTGTGCTTCCTCCACATGGGTCATATCTAGTTCAACTTTGTTTAGGAAACTGACAAGAACAGTATCTTTTCTTCAGTCCAATACACTGTATTTGCTGGGAACAGAAGCGAGTGCAATTTGCACTGTGTATGTCAATGGGACTGTAATAGTAACTTTCCTTACCAGAAAACAACGCTTGCTCTTAGGACCAGAAACTCCATGTGATTCAACTCCGCTTATGAATGGGAAAAAAACACTAGCTAGCCTGACAAGAAACATACTCTGCTTTTGAGAAAAGAGCACTCTTCTACTCTACTGTGTTTCTTGTAGGGCCACTGACCTGTCCCACAGGCTCTGGTTATTTGATAAGACCCGAGGAGTCACCTCCTGAAAGATCAATGGGGGTGAGAGAGAAAGGAGACCTGGCGTGTAAAGGAAATCAAAGTCAGTCTTAGTTTCATCAAGTGTCGTTTATTGCAAGGGGAGTCAGGCTTATATATGCTAGGAGCCAGGAGAGGTAGATAGGCGTATGGAAAGTTACTAGGAGGAAATTAGGGTAAGGTAGAGTTCAGGAAAATGTCTCTTTGTTTCAGGGCCTGATCAACGGACCATACAGCAAACCATTATGTTTCATGGAGTCGATCAAAAGGTACATACTGTGGTCTTGTTGAAAAATGGTTGCTAATGAAACTGTTAACGGAAGCTTGGGTACACAGCTTTTTCCCATGAGAATCAGTTAGGCTACTTGGCTCCTGACAATAACCCCTTTTTTCTATAAAATGGCCAAAGCAGGCTTTGGTCATGAATCAAGAGGGCCCCTGTCTTAGGCTATATGGGGAGCAGTCCTGTATCTGGCAACGTGCCATTTTGAGCCTCTCTGTGTCGACCTCTGTACGTTGTGGTCCCATCACATGCCCCATACTATTCCCGTCATTGAGTACCCTCCAGCTTTTAGTTATAGGGGTTTTTAGGTTCATAGGCCACTGAACCTGAGCCTTTCACCTGTTTCAAAAGTTTCCTCGAGAGTTTCTGTGTGATGGTAGTGTACTGAAACAATTTTTGATAGGGCCGAATCGATCTGATTTTTGATGAATTGTGTTAGTCGTTGAAAAGTCCAAGGACCAAAGGTGAGGAGGAGAAGGAAAATGATCAAGGGGGCCAGGAGGGTGGGGATCATAGTAGAAAGCCAAGGGGACCCCTTTAGCCAGGCCTCAAACCAATTGTTTTGATTTTCAAATTCACATTTTCTTTGTGCTAATTTTTCTCTTAGTTTCTCCATTGATTCTCTGACTACCCCAGTGTGATCGGCATAAAAGCAGCATTCTTCCTTCAAGGCTGCACATAATCCCCCCACCTTTAAAAATAGTAAATCCAGACCTCTTCTGTTTTGTAACACAACCTCAGAGAGCGAGGGTAAAGACTTCTCCAGGGCAGAAATGGATCTTTCTATGGCCTCTAGGTCAGTAGTCCTAGCCATTTGTAACTGCATAAGGTGGTTGCTCTGCACGAGGGCAGCAGTTCCTGTACCAATTCTTGTAGCGATGCCTCCAATACCTAACAATAGGGCAATAGTCACAGACACAGGTTCTAGAGTGTATCTGCCTCTCTGCTCAAAGAATTCCATCACTGAGCTTTCTTGATGATAAGTAACACGAGGCCATAACTGGACCATCACACAAAATTCATGGCAATCATCAAATATCTGAGCAGATATGCAAGGGGTCAATCCTGTGTTACAGGCCCAGTAGGACCCATTGGGGGCTTCAAGATAATAGCTCCCTTTATAAGGTGTCAGAGTTTGTTTACAGAGGTGACTATGGGTTGATGGAATCTTGCCCAAACAAGAACCTTGTCCTGAGACTTCAGGGAGTGTTAGTTTATGTGGCTTAGTCTGACACCTATTGCTCGGGGAAGTGAGGGAATTGGCAGTAGACTGAAAGGTGATTCCTTCATAATAAGGGGGACTGGAGGTAAGGCAGAGCCAGCAACCCAAGGTTCTGTCTGGATTTGTGGCATTTAGGGCCAGTCAAGCTCCCTGGACTAAATTAAACAATCTATCTCCTGTTCCTCCAAAAGGAGTAAGGAGAGTGCCATTACTGGAGTCTAAGAGTGTAGTCACGGTGCTTGTATGGTAGGGAAAGGGATGAGGATGAGGTGAGGGGGGAGGAGGTGATGACACCTTTTCATGATTGGAGGGAACTTTTTGGTCAGAGAGAACTACGTTGGGTCCTACCGACTTTGGGTACAGGTTTTCTATTGTTAGCAAGATCTTGAAAATGACTCCTTTATCTGTGCCATCAAGATACCAGTGGAGTCCCCATGTTTTTCCTGAGGGCCATTCTCGATTTGCCCTACCCTGAGGGGTGAAGGTTATGTTTAAAGGTAATGATAGCCCGGGATTATGGGCTGTCCCAGTATAGGAGCTAAAGCAAAAATGTCTATTCGTGCTGGGCTTACTGTATCCCCTTGTAACTGAAATAAGGTCCCAAGTTGAAGTTGGTTCCCAGTAAGCTGCCCCTGTAGTTTCACAACCCCATCGAGCACAAAAGAAGGTCTCGAATCCCCCACATCTAGCAGCCATGGCTCGGCTTCTATCATCCTTAGGGCAGACATAAAAGTCAGATTGTGCTAACCTACAACAAGCTGTAGGACTAAAACAGCCTGGGGCAGTCATCATGGCAGGATTATTATCATGGAATGTCCCACAAGGGCTTGTCCAAGTAGTTTTAGGACTTTGAGGAAATTGATTGCAGTTTGGAATCGTTTGACCTCCTGTACCATTTAACTGGTGTTGGCCAATAGTAGGTATATCCCAAGAATCCAATCCTGCAGCCAACTGACAGAAGTCAGGAGTGAGTGATGGCCACCAGGAATAGGGAGCATGGTTTGCAGTAACCTTCCAGACCTCCTCCCCCGTTACTGTGAAAATTCATCGCCAGATATGCTTTTTAATAGCATGGGGGCTTTCCTTGGAGATGTAGGAGAGGGGAAGAGGGAAGAGTAGTAAGCAAACGATGAAGCAGGGGTTGGTTTTCCAAGGCCCGTGACGAACAGGTCCTGCCATTGAGATGTCCGTGGCTCCCTTTATTTTCCAAGCTGAAGGCATTTCTGAAAGAAAAAGAGAAAATTTTTGTCTCAAGGTTGTGTTCTGGACATAACAGTTATTTTTTTCCTTAATCTAGGGAGGCAATCTGTGTAGAGTAAGGCTTAATCAGTCTTTCTGGTGGCCAACGAGCCCCATTTTCCTTGGAGTCATAAATACACGCAGACCCCTTTCCCCAGATTATAACTGGATCAGGACCACCCCATTTTACAGTTATTGGATCTTTCCAAAGGGCCTGCGCATATTCTTGTTTGGTTACTGGGTGCCAGTGTTGCTCAGCTGCAGATTTCCCAAAAACATCCAATGTCAGAAAATTTAATACGAATAGGGCATGAGAAAGCAAAGCTTTGTGGTTTCCCTTAAGGGGAAATAGTGTCTATTGTGAGCTAAGTTTATTAAGAGTATTTTTTAGAGTTTGGTGGGCTCTCTCCACGATACCTTGGCCTTGACGGTTATAGGATATTCCAGTGGTGTGTTTAATTCCTAATTGTAAACAAAATTGTCTAAATTTGCTACTAGTATATCCTGGACCATTATCAGTTTTTATACATTTCGGCTGACCCAAATTTTGCCAAAAGAAGGAACATGGGTGACATCCATCTGCCATAGTTGTCCAGGTATAAGCCCTCTGGGATTTACTCCATAATGAGGTTCGGGTAAGAGCATCAGGCAATTTTTACAGTTTTTTTACAATTTCCCTAGCCTGTTCTCTAGTAATTGAGAACCTTAGTCTCAGAGTTTGAGAATTGAGGTGATGAAGGCGATGTGCCTCATGAGCGGCTGCTACCTGATCATGTTCCAAGTGAGAAATCAAGATAGAACATGTAGCAGAATCGGCTAGTTCATTTCCCTGAGCTAGGGGTCCAGGTAGGACTGTGTGGGCATGAATGTGGCCAACATAAAAGGGTAGCGACCTTTGTTGGATTAATTTTTGTAATTCAGAAAACATTTGGAAGGTGGGAGTAATGGGTTGGATTATTGGGCCCATTTCTAAAGCCTGTAAAGCCCCTACCACATATCTACTGTCTGAATACAAATTAATGGAGGAACCTTCAAAAATTTTAAAGACAGCAAGGGCAGCATACAGCTCCACCAGCTGAGCTGACTTGAAAGGGGTTGTCATAATGTTCTTTGGGCCATTGAGGACATAAGCAGCTTTACCATTGCTTGACCCATCTATGAAAAGCACAGGGGAGTCCAGGATGGGCTCCATTCAGGTATTTTTAAGAAAAACAAAAGAAGTAAGGGAGAAGAATTGTAGGAGTTTGTTACTGGGCATCTGTGTGTCAAGTTTCCCTTCATAGGTACAGACAAGGATGGCCCAGTCAGAACTACGGGTGCATAACCATTCAAGTTGCTCTTTATCATATGGCATAGCAATAATATCAGGGTCATGCCCAAAGTATCGAGTGGAGGCTTTTATTCCTAACATTATCAATTGGCAAACCAGGGAAGGATAAGTAGGAAGGATTTTCTTTTAGTAACCGGAAGATGTATCTACAGTAAAGGTACGGGCTCTTGCCAAAGCAGGCCTGTAGGGGCAAAATCTGTAGAAAAAATGATCAAATACAATGGGAGAGTTGGGTCAAAATATCCCGTGTGTTGTTGAGTGATGGCCATTTCAACCTTTTGTAATACCCTCTCTGCCTCCACCGTAAGGTATCTAGGGGATTGAGGTTCGGAGTCTCCTTTGAGGATATCCTCAAGGGGGCGTAACTCTCCCTTGGTTATTTTTAAGTAGGGTCGCAGTCAATTAATATCCCCTAAAAGCTTTTGAAAATCATTGAGACAATGAAGTGTATCTTTTCTAATCTGGATGTTTTGTGTATAGAGGAGGTCCGGGTGTAACTCAAACCCTAAAAACAGGAAGGGGTATTGGGTTTGTATCTTCTCTGGAGCTATATGAAATCCTAGGTCCTGAAGTGTGATAATTATCTTTTGAGCTACATTTTGTGTTTTTTCTTTAGATTTCCCTGTTATTAACAAATCATCCATATAATGTATAATATAAACTTCAGTGTTCTGGACCCTTACTGGATCTATAGACTGAGCTACATACTTTTGACATAGCGTAGGGGAATTGGCCATTCCTTGGAAGTCATTGCTAGGAGCTAGGGAGCTTGGAGTCTCTGTTTGTTATAGTAAGTTTTTATCAAATAATGTAAATGCCATATTCATCAGATCTTTGACAGTTTTGACCACCCTTATCTATTAAATGTATTTGAGCCAAACAAATCTAGGCCCAATCTTGAAAATATCTTTAAGTTTGGTAACAATAACCAGGCCAATTTGTTCTCCTATAGATATATTAGTCAAATATACCTCTCAGTTTTTTTATTTAAATAGAACAGTTTATTTTTTAAACTAGTATCTGAATAGCCAGATGACTAGTATGAACTTGTATTCATAACACAAAGAACATGCAAACTCAGACATTCAAAACCAAACATACATGTGGCCAAATTTTTCATTCATACCTGTAGAGTAGACAGACATTTTTACAACTATGACCCTTTGGAGTCTCAATGTAACAGCAGAATAGCAAGACAAAGAAATCTGAAACATGTTTCATTTATATATATATATATATATAAATCTCAAGTCATTTTTTATAAAAACATTATTTTTTAACTTAACCAGCAATAATTTGAAACCAAGTCTCTTAAATGATGGCAAGTATTTGTAACCCATTGAACTCAAATGACCAAAACTCATGTAAATTTTTATTTTTCCTGTGGAAACAAAAGCATAATTTTCACAGTATCTTGAATGCGTAATTTAACATTTCTTTTTAAGCAATACCAGGACAGAAGGGTTAACAAGAGAAGCTGCTGGCCAGCAGAAGAGACCTTGGAGTTATCATAGTAAAGGAAGGGAGGGGGAGCAGTGGGCATAGAGCTTGTCCTTGGCTGCCAGTGTTCCTGAAAAAAAAGGTTTTGTTAACTCCTCTGACTAAAGTCAGATTCTCTGCTCAGTGTTCACACAGTTTTTGTCAATTGCAGGCAGTCCCCATTGTCCTGTCCAAAGCTCCCGTCTTTGCCCGCCTGTACCGAGAGCACGCACCCCCACCCTCCTGAGAGCAGCCAGCTGGCTGCAGTCTTGATAGCAAGAGAGCTAGGGAGGGATGGAGGTGGCCTTTGTTATGCCTCTCTCTGCTCCTCTTCCTCTAGGAAAATAAGGGAGGTTAATAGACAGAAACAAATAACATTGACACAGACAATCCAAGAACCAGAACATCAGGACTGAGATGACGGCCTCATTCACAGCCAGCAAGCCCCTCTTACAGTATGCAAGCCCCACCTGGCAGTAGCTACCTGTTTATCTCAGTTCAGTCGGGGAGTAGGGGCGGGGGACCCAGTTCCTTCTATTTTGCTCACACATCCTTTCAGTGGGCTAGGCAAAGGTCCAGTGGAGAAGAAGGGAACTGTCCCATAGCGTCCGTCACAGTCATGTCAACAATGAGAACAGTTAACATATTATACACATGACCAAGGGCACATGAAAAAAATTTGCCCCAATGAAACAACCAACAAAGCTCCAAGAACAATGACAGCATGATGTGCTCTGGGGGGGGGGGGGCTTGACCCTCCAGGTTCAATCACATCAAAAACAATCTAGACTGGAGGATCTCTGTACTTAATCAAACAGACATCAGGGGCTTCCACATCCCTGTCAGTCAGACATGCATCTTTTTTTTTTGGAAGAGAAGGCGAGAGTAAAGTAACAATGATCACAACAAAACATATAAAAAAAACCCACAAAATGGCTCTGACAAATTCCCGGGAAAAAATACAAAGTGGCACTTCCTCCCATCGTGGGGGAAGATACCCAAAGATGCTCCTAAACCAAATGGTCACCTCTGAGGTGGCCTTAGGGCTCTGGGATGTCTCTCTTTGCCGTCAGGTTCACTGTCCGGACACATCTGTCTCAGTGAGAGCCTGCAAAGTACAAATCGAGCATGCAAAGTACAAAACAAAAGTAACAAGACAGAGAGACACAGACAAGACAGACAGCTCTCTTACAGGTAGATGTCAATAAACATCTGGACCCTTGGGTGTCAGGCAGGGGAAGTTTGAGAGAAAATCCTCTGCAAGGGCTAGTAAATGTGAAACACGCCCGTCTCCCTCTGCTTCCTTTAGAACATCTCTAATCACACCATAAAAACTAAAAAAGGCATCAGGGACATTTTCCTCATCTCTGAGTAATTTGTTAATATCTTTTCCAACCTTGTTCCAAGTCAAAGGGTGAATTCCTGGTCCATTAATCACTAACCAGGGACATTTCTCCTCCACATATTGGAAGAATTTTATTAAATCCTTTTTCTTAACTCTTATTCCTCTCTCACTAAGATTATCTTTCATCTCCTTTAGAAAAACAGCCTCTTTAGATAAATTTTTGCCCATGATCGATGGGATGACACACTTACCTCAAGACTGTCCCACGTTGCACGGGTGATGCAGTCCAGGCATCTCTACCCTGATCCTCTCCAGGGCCCCTTCCGTTGTCCCTCGTACGGCAGGTCACCATGCCTCGAGCCCCATGTTCGGGTGCCACTTGACCCGTCCCGCGGGTCAGGTTATTTGATGAGACCTGAGGAGGCACCTCCTGAAAGATCAGTGGGGGCGAGAGAGAAAGGAGACCAGGCGTATAAAGGAAGACAAAGTCAGTCTGAGTTGAGTCAAGGTCTCGTTTATTGCAAAGGGAGTCAGGCTTATATATGCTAGGAGCTAGAAGAAGTAGATAGGGGTATAGAAAGTTACTAAGAGGAAGTTAAGGTAAGGTAGGGTTCAGGAAAAGGTCTCTTTGTTCCAGGGCCTGATCAACGGACCATATAGCAAACCATTATGTTTCAGGGAGTGGATCAAAAGGTACACATTGTGGTCTTGTTGAAAATGGTTGCTATTGAAATTGTTAACGGAAAGTTGGGTACACAGCTTTTTCCCATGAGAATCAGTTAGGCTACTTGGCTCCTGACGAGCCAGAACAGTGAGATTGCTCAGAAGAAAAGAACTGTGCTTCCTACACAATGGGCTGTATCTAGTTCAACTCTGCTTAGGAAACTGACAAGAACAGTAGCTTCTCTTCAGTCCAATACACTGTAATTCCTGGGAACAGATGCGACTGCTATTTTAAACGTATATTACAATGGGAGTGCAATAGTGACTTTCCTTACAAGAAAACAACTCTTGTTCATAGGACCAGAAACTGCATGTGATTCAAATCCATTTATGACTGGGAAACAAACACTAACTTGACTTACAGGAAACACACTCTCCTTTTGAGAAAAGAGCACTCATCTTCTCTTCTGTGTTTCCTATAAGGCCAGAACAGTGAGCTTGCTTAGAACAACAGAACTGTGCTTCCTACACAAACGGGCCATATCTACTTCAATTCTGCTTAGGAAACTGACAAGAAGAGTATCTTCTCTTCAGTCCATTACACTGTGCTTGCTGGGAATAGACACGACTGCTATTTGCACTGTATATGGCAATGAGAGCACAATAGTCACTTTCCTTACCAGAAAACAACTCTTGCTAGTAGGACCAGAAACTTCATGTGATTCAACTCCGTTTATGAATGGGACACAAACACTATCTCGCCTTACAAAGAACACAATCTGTTTTTGAGAAAAGAGTACTCTTTTTCTCTTCTGTGTTTCCTACAGGGCCAGAACACTGAGCTTGCTCAGAAAAAAACAACTGTGATTCCTACACACATGGGCCATGTCTAGTTCAACTCTGCTTAGGAAACTGACAAGAAGAGTAGCTTCTCTTCAGTCCAATATACTGTACTTGCTGGGAACAGACGCCAGTGCTATTTGTACTGTGTATAGCAATGGGAGCGCAACAGTGAGCTTCATACCAGAAAACAACTCTTGCTCATAGGACCAAAAACTGCATGTGATTCAACTCCGTTTATGAATGGGAAACAAACACTAGCTAGCCTTACAAGAAACACACTCTGCTTTTGAGAAAAGAACACTCATCTACTCTACTGAGTTTCCTATAAAGCCAGAACAGTAAGATTGCTCAGAAAAAAAGAACTGTGCTTCCTACACATACAGGCCATATCTAGATCAACTCTGCTTAGGAAACTGACAAAAAGAGAAGCATCTCTTTAGTATAATACACTGTACTTGCTGGGAACAGACGTGAGTGCTATTTGCACTGTGCATGGCAATGGAAGCACAATAGTTACTTTCCTTACAAAAAACAACTCTTGCTCTTAGGAACAGAAACTGCATGTGATTCAAGTCCGTTTATAAATGGGAAACAAACACTAGCTTGCCTTACAAGAAACACTCTTTGCTTTTGAGAAAATAGCACTCTTAAACTCTACTGTGTTTCTTTTAGAGGCAGAACAGTGAGATTGCTCAGAACAAAAGAATGGTGCTTCCTACTCAATGGGCCATATGTAGTTCAACTCTGCTTAGGAAACTGACAAGAACAGTAGCTTCTCTTCAGTCCAAAACATTGCAATTGGTGGGAACAGACGCAAGTGCTATTTGCACTTTGTATGCCAATTGGAGCGCAATAGTGACTTTCCTTACAAGAAAATTACTCCTGTTCGTAGGACCAGAAACTGCATGTGATTCAACTCTGTTTATGAATGGGAAACAAACACTAGCTCGCTTTACAAGAAACACACTCTACTGTTGATAAAAGAATACTCTTCTACTCCACTGTGTTTACTATAGGGCCAGAAGAGTGAGCATGCTCAGAACAAAAGAACTGTACTTCCTATACACACGGGCCTTTTCTAGTTCAACTGTGCTTAAGAAACTGACTAGAACAGTAGCTTCTCTTCAGTCCAATACACTGTACTTGCTGGGAACAGAGGCGACTGCTATTTGCACTATGTATGGAAATGGGAGCGCAATAGTGACTTTCCTGACCAGAAAACCACTCTTGTTCTTAGGAACAGAAACTGCATGTGATTCTACTCCATTTATGAATGGGAAACAAACACTAGCTCGCCTTACAAGAAAAACACTCTGCTCTAGAGAAAATAGCACTCTTCTACTCTACACTGTTTTCTTTAGGGCCAGAACAGTGAGCTTGCTCAGAACAAGTGAACTGTGCTTCCTACACACACAGGCCATATATTGTTCAACTGTGTTTAGGAAACTGACAAGAACAGTAGCTTCACTTCAGTCCAATACAATGTACTTGCTGTGAACAGACGAGAATGCTATTTGCACTGTGTATGGCAATGGGAGTGCAATAGTGACTTTCCTTAGCAGAAAACAACTCTTACTGAAAGGAACAGAAACTGCATGTGATTCAACTCTGTTTATGAATGGGAAACAAACACTAGCTCACTTACAAGAACCACACTCTGCTCTTGATAAAAGAGCACTCTTCTACTCTACTGTGTTTTCTATAGGGCCAGAACAGTGGGCTTTCTCAGAACAAAAGAACTGTGTGTCCTACAAACATGGGCCATATCTAGTTAAACTCTATTTAAGAGACTTACAAGAACAGAAGCTTCTCTTTAGTCCAATACACTGTACTTGCTGGGAACAGACAAGACAGCTATTTGCACTATGTATGTCAAGGGGAGCACAATAGTGACTTTCCTTAGCAGAAAACAACTCTTGCCCGTAGGACCTGGAACTGCATGTGATTCAACTCTGTTTATGAAGGGGAAACAAACACTAGCTTGTCTTACAAGAAACACACTCTGCTTTTGGCGAAAGAGCACTCTTCTACTGTACTGTGTTACTTGTAGGGCCAAAACAGTGAGCTTGATCATTACCAAAGAACTGTGCTTAATACAAACACAGGTCATATCTAGTTCAACTCTGCTTAAAAAATTTACAAAAACCGTAGCTTCTCTGGAGTCAAATACACTGTACTTGCTGAGAACAGACTCGAGGGCTATTTGCATTGTGTATGGCAAGTGGAGCACAATAGTGACTTTACTTACCAGAAAACAACTCTTGCTCATAGGAACAGAAAATGCATGTGATTCAACTCCGTTTCTGAATGGGAAACAAACAATAGCTCACCTTACAAGAAACTCACTCTGCTTTTGAGAAAACAGCACACTTCTACTAAAATGATTTTCCAATAGGGCCAGAACAGTGAGCTTGATCAGAACAAAAGAACTGTGCTTCCTACACACATGAGCCATATCTAGTTCAACTCTGCATAGGAAACTCACAAGAACAGTAGCTTCTCTTCAGTCCAATACACTGTCCTTTCTGGGAACAGACGTGAGTTCTATATACACTGTACATGTGCATGGGAACACTAGAGTGACATTTTTTTTAACCAGAAAACAACTCTTGTTTATAGGACAAGAAACTGCATATGATTCAACTAGGTTTATGAATGTGAAACAAACACTAGCTCGCCTTACAAGAAAGCCACTCTGATTTTGAGGAAACAGCACTCTTCTACTCCACTGTTTTCCCTATAGGGCCAAAACAGTGAGCTTGATCAGAACAAAAGAACTGTGCTTAATACACACACAGGTCTTATCTAGTACAACTCTGCTAAAAATAACTGACAAGAATAGTAGCTTCTCTTCAGTCAAATACACTGTACTTGTTGAAAACAGACCCGAGGGCTATTTGCATTGTATATGGCAATTGGAGTACAATAGTGACTTTCCTTATCAGAAAACAACTCTTGCTCGTAGGACCAGAAACTGCATGTGATTCAACTCCGTTTGTGAAGAGGCAATAAACAGTAGCTCGCCTTACAAGAAACACACTCTGCTTTTGAGAAAAGAGCACTCTTCTACTCTACTGTGTTTCTTGTAGGGCCAGAACAGTGAGATTGCTCAGAAAAAATGAACTGTGCTTCCTACACACAAGGGCCATATTTAGTTCAAATCTACCTAGGAAACTGACAAGAACAGTAGCTTCTCTTCTGTCCAATACACTGTATTTGCTGGGAACATACGGGAGTGTTATTTTCACTTTATATGGCAATAGGAGTGCAATAGTGACGTTTCTTAGCAAAAAACAACTCTTGCTCGTAGGACCAGAAACTGCATGTGGTTCAACTCCGTTTATGATTGGGAAACAAACACTAGCTTGCCTTACAAGAAACACACTCTGCTTTTGAGAAAAGAGCACTCTTCTACTCTACTGTTTTTCCCACAGGGCCAGAACAGTGTGATTGCTCAGAATAAAATAACTGTGCTTCCTACACACACGGGCCATATTTACTTCAACTATACCTACAAAACTAAAAAGAATTTCTGCTTCTCTTCAGTCCAGTACACTGTCCTCTCTGAGAACAGATGTGAGTTCTATTTGCACTGTATATGTCCATGGGAATACAATAGTGACTTTCCTTACCAAAAAACAACTCTTGCTCATAGGACAAGGAACTGCATGTGATTCAATTAGGTTTATGAATGGGAAATAAACACTAGCTCACCTTACAAGAAACCCACTCTGCTTTTGAGAAAACAGGACTCTTCTACTCCACTGTGTTTCCTATAGGGCCAAAACAGTGAGCTTGATCAGAACAAAAGAACTGTCCTTAATAAACACACAGGTTATTTCAAGTTCAACTCTGCTAGCAAAACTTACAAGAACAGTTTCTTCTCTTGAGTCAAATACACTGTACTTGCTGGGAACAGACCCGAAGGCTATTTGCATTGTGTATGGCAATTGGACCACAAAAGAGACTTTCCTTACCAGAAAACAACTCTTGCTCATAGGACCAGAAACTGCATGTGATTCAACTCCATTTATGACTGGGAAACAAATACTAGATCGCCTTACAAGAAACACACTCTGCTTTTGAGAAAAGAGCACTCTTCTACTCTACGGTGTTTCCTATAGGGCCAGAACAGTGAGCTTGCTCAGAACAAAAGAACTGTGCTCCCTACACACATAAGACATATCTAGTTTAAGTTTGCTTAGGAAACTGACAAGAACAGTAGCTCCTCTTCAGTCTATACACTGTCCTTTCTGGGAACAGTCGCGAGTTCTATTTGCACTGAATATGTCCATGGAAACACAATAGTGACTTTCCTTACCAGAAAACAATTCTTGCTCATAGGACAAGAAACAGCATGTGATTCAATTAGGTTTATGAATGAGAAACAAACACTAGTTCGCCTTACAAGAAACCCACTCTGCTCTTGAGAAAACAGGACTCTTCTGCTCCATTGTTTTTCCTATAGGGCCCGAACAGTGAGCTTGATCAGAACAAAAGAACTGTGCTTACTACCGACACAGGTCATATCTAGGTCAACTCTGCGTAGGAAACGGACAAGAAGAGTAGATTCTCTTCAGTCCAATACACTGTAATTGCCGGGAAGAGACACGAGTGCTACATGCACTGTGTATGGCAAAGAGAGCACAGTAGTGACTTTCCTTACCAGAAAAAACTCTTACTCGTAGGACCAGAAACTGCATGTTATTCAACTCTGTTTATGAAGAGGAAAGAATCACTAGTTTGTTGTACAGGAAACACACTCTGCTGTTGAGAACAGAGCACTTTTCTCCTCTGCTGTATTTACTATAAAGCCAGAACAGTGAGCTTGGCCAGAACAAAAAAAAATGTGCTTCCTACACACACGGGCCATATCTAGTTCAACTCGTCTTTGGAAACTGACAAGAACAGTACCTTCTCTTCAGTCAATACGCTGTAATTGATGGGAACAGACGCGCGTGCTACTTCCACTGTGTGTGGCAATGAGAGCACAGTAGTGACTTTCCTTACCAGAAAACAACTCTTGCTCGTAGGACCAGTAACTGCATGTGATTAAATTAGGTTTATGAATGGAAAACAAACACTAGTTCGCCTTACAAGAAACCTACTCTGCTTTTGAGAAAGAGCACTCTTCTACTCTACTATGTTTCCTAGGGCCAGAACAGTGAGAATGCTCAGAACAAAAGAACTTGCTTTCTACACACACAGGCCCTATCCAGTTCAACTCTGGTTAGGAAACTGACAAGAACAGAAGCTTCTCTTCAGTCCAATACACTGTACTTGCTGGGAACAGATGCGACTGCTATTTGCACTGTGTATGGCAATGGAGCACAATAGTGATTTTCCTTACCATAGAACAACTCTTGTTCGTAGGACCAGGAAACTGCATGTGATTCAAATCTGTTTATGAATGGGAAACAAACACAAGCTCGCCTTAGAAGAAAACCACTCTGCTTTTGAGAAAAGAGCACTCTTCTACTCTACTGATTTTCCTATAGGGCCAGAACAGTGAGATTGCTCAGAACAAAAGAACTGTGCGTCCTACTCACAAGGGTCATTTCTAGTTCAACTCGGCTTAGATAACTGACAAGAACAGAAGCTTCTCTTCAGTCCAATACAGGGAATTTGCTGGGAACAGAAGCAAGTGCTATTTGCAATGTGTATCCCAATGGAACACAATAGTGACTTTCCTTACCAGAAAACAACTCTTGCTCTTAGGGCAAGAAACTGCATGTGATTCAATTCAGTTTATGTCTGGGAAACAAACACTAGATGGCCTTACAGAAAACACAATCTCCTTTTGAGAAAAGAGCACTCTTCTACTCTTCAATGTTTCCTATAGGGTCAGAAGAGTGAGCTTGCTCAGAACAAAAGAACTGTGCTTCTTACACATATGAGCCATATATAGTTCAACTCTACTTAGGAAACTGACAAGAACTTTAGCTTCTCTTCAGTCCAGTACACTGTCATCTCTGGGAACAGACCTGAGTTCTATTTGTACTGTATATGTCCATGGGAAAACAATAGTGACTTTCCTGTTTATGAATGGGAAACAAACACAAGCTCGCCTTAGATGAAAACCACTCTGCTTTTGAGAAAAGAGCACTCTTCTGCTCTAATGTGTTTCCTATAAGGCCAGAACAGTGAGCTTGCTCAGAACAAAATAACTGTGCTTCCTACACACACAGGCCATATCGAGTTCAACTCTGCTTAGGAAATTGAAAAGAACAGTAGCTCCTCTTCAGTCCACTACACTGTATTTGCTGGTAATAGACGTGAGTGCTATTTTCACTGTGCATGGCAATGTGTGCACAATAGTGACTTTCCTCTACCAGAAAACAACTCTTGCTCGTAGGACCAGAAACTGTTTATGTGTCAGAAACAAACACTAGCTCGTTTTACAAGAAACACCCTCTGCTTTTGAGAAAAGAGCACACTTTTACTCTACTGTGTTTCATATATGGCCAGAACAGTGAGATTGTTGAGAACAAAAGAACTGTGCTTCCTTCACACATGACCATATCTAGTTCAATTCTGCTTAGGAAACTGACAAGAAGAGTTGCTTTTCTTCAATCCAATACATTGTACTTGCTGGGATCAGACTTGAGTGTTATTTGCACTCTGTATGTCAATGTTAGCACATTAGTGAATTTCCTTACCAGAAAACAACTCTTGCTCCTAGTACCAGAAACTGCATGTGATTCAACTCCGTTTATGAATGGGAAACAAACACTAGCTCGCTTTACAAGAAACACAGTCTGTTTTTGAGAAATGAGCACTCTTCTACTCTACTGTGTTTCCTATAGTGCCAGAACAGTGAGCTTGCTCAGAACAAAAGAACTGTGCTTCCTGCACACACGGGCCATATCTAGTTCACTACTGCTTAGTATACTGACATGAACTGTAGCTTCTCTTCAGTCCAAAACACTGTAGTTCCTGGGAAGAGAAGGGAGGCCTATTTGCACTGAGTATGTCAAAGGGAGGACAATAGTGACTTTCCTTACCAGAAAAGAACTCTTGCTTGTAGGACCAGAATCTACATGTGAATCAACTCCGTTTATGAATGGGAAACAAACACTAGCTCGCCTTACAAGAAACACACTCTGCTTTTGAGAAAACAGCACTCTAATACTCTACTGTGATTCCCATAGGGCCAGAACAGTGAGCTGGCTCAGAACAAAAGAACTGTGCTTCCTACAGACACGGGACATATCTAGTTCAACACTGCTTAAGAAATTTACAAGAACAGTAGATTCTTTTAACTCCAATACACTGTACATGCTGGGAAAAGACTTTAGTGCTGTTTGCACTGTGAATGTCATTGGGAGCGCAATAGTGACTTTCCTTACCAGAAAGCATCTCTTGCTCATAGGACCAGAAACTGTATGTGATTCAACTCCGTTTATGAATGGAAAAGAAACACTAGCTCGCCTTACAAGAAACACACTCTGCTTTTGAGAAGAGATCACTTTTCTACTCTACTGTGTTTCCTATAGGGCCAGAACATTGAGCTTGCTCAGAAAAAAAGAACTGTGCTTCCTACACACACGGCCATATCGAGTTCAACTCTGCTTAGGAAATTGAAAAGAACACTAGCTCCTTCTCAGTCCAATACACTGTATTTGCTGCGAATAGACGCGAGTGCTATTTGCACTGTCTAGATCAATGGGAGCACAATAGTTAATTTCCTTACCAGAAAAAAAGTCTTGCTCATAGAACAAGAAACTGCATGTGATTCAACTCCGTTTATGAATGGGAACAAACAGTAGCTCGCCTTACGAGAAACACACTCTGATTTTGACAAAAGAGCACTCTTCTACTCTACTGTGTTTGTGTTAGTGCCAGAACAGTGAGCTGGCTCAGAACAAAAGAACTGTGCTTCCTACACGCACGGACCATATCTTGTTCAACACTGCTTAGGAAACTGACAAGAACAGTAGGTTCTTTTCACTCCAATACACTCTACTTGCTGGGAAAAGACTTGAGTGCTATTGGTACTGCGTATGGCATTGGGAGCAGAATAGTGAATTTCCTTACGAGAAAACAACTCTTGCTCGTAGGACCAGAAACTGCATGTGATTCAACTCCCTTTATGAATGGCAAACAAACACTAGCTCGCCTTACAAGAAACACACTCTTATTTTGAGAAAAGAGCACTCTAATACTCCACTGTGATTCCGATAGGGCCAGAACAGTGAGCTTGCTCAGAACAAAAGAACTGTGCTTCCTACACACATGGGCCATATATAGTTCAACTCTGATTTGGAAACTGACAAGAACAGTAGCTTCTCTTCAGTCCAAAATACTGTACTTTCTGGCAACATACGGGAGTGCTATTGGCACTTTGTATGGCAATGTGAGCACAATAGTGACTTTTCTTAGCAGAAAAAAACTCTTGGTCATAGGAGCAGAAACTGCATGTGATTCAATTTCATTTATGAATGGGAAATAAACACTAGCTTGCCTTACAAAAAACATACTCTGCCTTTGAGTTAAGAGCCCTTTTCTAATCTTCTGTGTTTCTCATAGGGCCAGAAGAGTGAGATTGCTCATAACAAATGAAATTTGCTTTTTACACACACAGGCCATATCTAGTTCAACTCTGCTTAGGAAACTGACAAGAACAGAAGCTTCTCTTCAGTCCAATACACTGTAATTACTGGGAACAGAGGTGAGTGCTATTTGCTCTGTGTAAACCAATGGGAGCACAATAGTGACTTTCCTTACAAGAAAACAACTCTTGCTCTTAAAACCCGAAACTGCATGTGATTCAACTCTGTTTATGAATGGGAAACAAACACTAGATTGTCTTACACGAAACACACTCTGCTTTTGAGGAAAGAGCACTCTTCTACTATACTGTGTTCGCTATAGGGCCAGAACAGTGAGCTTGCTCAGAACAAAAGAACTGTGCTTCCTACACACTCGGCCCATATCTAGTTCAAGTCTGCTTAGGAAACTGACAAAAACAGAAGCTTCTCTTCAGTCCAAAACACTGTACTTGCTGAGAACAGACAGGTGTGCTGTGTATGGCAATGGGAGCTGCAATAGAGACTTTCCTTAGCAGAAAACAACTCTTGCTCATAGAGCCAGAAACTACATGTGATTCAACTCTGTTTAGAAATGAGAAACATACACTAGCGTGCCTTACAAGAAACACACTCTGCTTTTTAGAAAAGAGCACTCTTCTAATCTACTGTGTTTCCCAGTTGACCAGAACAGTGAGATTGCTCAGAACAAAAAACTGTGCTTCATACACACACGGGCCATATCCCGTTCAACTCTGCTTAGGAAAATGACAAGAACAGAAGATTTTCTTCAGTACAATACACTATACTTGCTGGGAACAGATGCGAGTGCTATTTACACTGTGTATAGCAATGGGAGCACCTATTGACTTTCCTTACCATAAAACAACTCTTGCTCTTAGGACCTGAAACTACCTGTGATTCAACACAGTATATGAATGGGAAACAAACACTAGCTCGCCTTACGAGAAACTCCCTCTGCATTTGAGAAAAGAGCACTCTTCTACTCTACTGTGTTTCCCATAGGGCCAGAACAGTGAGCTTGCTCAGAACCAAAGAAATGTGCTTCTTCCACACACAGGCCATATCTAGTTCAACTCTACTTAGGAAACTGACAAGAACAGTAGCTTCTCTTAAGTCAAATACACTGCACTTGCTGGAAACAAACGTGGGTGCTCTTTGCACTGTGTATGGCAATGGGAGCACAATAGTGACTTTCCTTACCAGGAAAAAACTCTTGCTAAGAGGACCAGAAACTGCATGTGACTCAACTCCGTTTATGAATGGGAAACAAATGCTAGCTCGCCTTACAAGTAACACATTCTGCTTTTGAGAAAAGAGCACTCTTCTACTCTACTGTGTTTCCTATATGGTCAAAACAGTGAGATTTCTCAGAGCAAAAGACCTGTGCTTCCTACACACACGATCTATATCTAGTTCAACTCTTCTTAGGAAACTGACAAGAAGTGTAGCTTCTCTTCAGTACAATACTCTGTACTTGCTGGGAAAAGAAGAGAGTGCTATTTGCACTGTGCATGGCAATGTGAGCACTACAGTGACTTTCCTTAAGAGAAAGCAACTCTTGCTCTTAGGACCAAAAACTGCATGTGATTCAACTCCATTTATGAATGGGAAGCAAACACTAGCTCGCCTTAAAAGAAACACACTCTGCTTTAGAGAAAAGAACACTCTTCTACTCTATTGTGTTTCCCATTGGTCCAGAACAGTGAGCTTGCTCAGAAAAAGAGAACTGTGCTTCCTACACACATGGGCCATATCTAGTTCAACTCTGCTTAGGAAACTGACAAGAACAGAAGCTTTTCTTCAGTCCAATACACTGTACTTGCTGAGAACGTAAGCGAGTGCTTTTTGGACTGTGTATAGGAATGGGAGCACAAAAGTGACTTTCTTTACTAGAAAACAACTCTTGCTCTTAAGAACAGAAACTGCATATGATTCAACTCTGTTTATGAATGGGAAACAAACAGTAGATCACCTTACAAGAAACCCACTCTGCTTTTGAACAAAGAGCACTCTTCTACTATACCGTGGTTCCTATAGGGCAGAACTCTCAACTTGCTCAGAACAAAAGAACTGTGCTTCCTACACAGAAGGGACATATCTAGTTCAACTCTCCTTAGGCAACTGACGAGAACAGAAGCTTCTCTTGAGTCTAATACACTGTACTTACTGGGAACAGAGGCAAGTGCTATTTGTACTGTATAAACCAAAGGGTGCACAATAGTGACTTTCCTTACAAGAAAAAACTCTTGCTCTTAAAATCTGAAAATGAATGTGATTCAACTCTGTTTATGAATGGGAAACAAACACTAACTCGCCTTACAAGAAACACACTCTGCTTTTGAGAAAAGAGCACTCTTCTACTATACTGTGTTTCCTATAGGGCAAGAACAGTGAGATTGCTCAGAACAAAAGAACTGTGCTTCCTACACCCACGGGCCATGTTTCCTTCAAGTCTGCTAAGGAAACTGACAAGAACAGTAGCTTCACTTCAGTCCAATACACTGTACTTGCTGAGAACAGACGTGAGTGCTATTTGTACTGTGTATGCCAAAGGGAGCACAAAAGTAATTTTTTTTTTAGCAGAAAACAACTCTTGCTCTTAGGACCAGAAACTGCATGTGATTCAACTCCATTTATGAATGGGAAATAAACACTAGCTCTCCTTACAAGAAACTCCCTTTGGTTTTGAGAAAAGAGCACTCTTCTATTCTACTGTGTTTCCTATAGGGCCATGACAGTGAGCTTGCTCAAACAAAAGAAGTGTGCATCCTACACACATGGGCCAAATCTAGTTCAACTCTGCTTTAGGAAAATGACAAGAACATTAGCTTCTCTTGAGTCCAATATAATGTACTTGCTGGGAACAGACACTATTGCTGTTTGCACTGTGTATGGCAATGGGAGTGCGATAGTGATTTTCCTTAAGAGAAAAGAAACTCTTGCTCATAGGACCAGAAACTGCATGTGATTCAACTCTGTTTATGAATGGGAAACAAACATTAGTTCGCCTTACAAGAAACACACTCTGTTTTTGAGAAAAGAACACTCTTCTACTTTACTGTGTTTCCTATAGGGCCAGTACAGTGAGCTTGCTCAGAAAAAAGAACTGTGCTTCCTACACACATGCACCATATCTGATCAACTCTGCTTAGGAAACTGACAAGAACAGTAGAATCTATTCAGTCCTATACACTGTACTTGCTGGAATCCACGGGATTGCTATTTGTACTGTGAAAAACAGTGGGAGCACAATAGTGACTTTTCTTAGCAGAAAAAACCTCTTGTTCATACGACCAGAAACTGCATGTGATTCAACTCCATTTATGAATGGGAAAGAAACACTAACTCGCCTTACAAGAAACACACTCTGCTTGTGAGAAAAGAGCACTCTTCTACTCTACTGTGGTTCCAATAGGGCCAGAACAGTGAGCTTGGTCAGAACAAATTAAATGTGCTTTCTGAACACACGGTCCATATCTAGTTCAACTCTACTTAGGAAACTGATAAGAGTAGTAGATTCTCTTCAGTCCAATACACTGCCTTTCTGGGAACATAAGCGAGTGCTATTTGCACTGTGTATGGCAATGAAGCACAATAGTGACTTTCCTTACCAGAAAACAACTCTTGCTCGTAGGCCCAGAAACTGTATGTGATTCAACTTCGTTTATGAATGGGAACAAAACAGTAGCTCGCCTTACAAGTAACACACTCTGCTTTTGAGAAAAGAGCACTCTTCTAGTCTACTGTGTTTCCGATAGGGCCAGAACAGTAAGCTTGCTCAGAACAAAAGAACTGTGCTTCCTACACACACGGGCCATATCTAGTTCAACTCTGCCTAGGAAATTGACAAGAACAGAAGATTTTAATCAGTCCAATAGACTGTACTTGCTGGGAACAGATGCGAGCGCTATTTGCACTGTATATGGCAAAGGGACACAGTAATGACTTACCTTACCAGAAAACATTTCGTGCTCGTAGAACCAGAAACTGCATGTGATTCAACTCTGTTTATGAATGGGAAACAAACACTATCTCACCTTACAAAAAATTCACTCTGCTTTTGATAAAAGAGCACTTTTCTACTATGCTGCGCTTCCTATAGGGCCAGAACAGTGAGCTTGCTCATAACAAAAGAACTGTGATTCCTAAACCCAAGGAGCATATCTAGTTAAACTCTGTTTAGGAAGCTGACAAGAACAGAAGCTTCTTTTCAGTCCAATACACTGTACTTGCTGGGAACAGAAGCGAGTGCTATTTGCACTGTGTATGGCAATGGGAGCGCAATAGTGACTTTTTTTTTTTTAACAGAAAACAACTCTTGATCATAGGACCCAAAACTACATGTGATTCAACTCTGTTTATGAATGGGAAAAAACACTAACTAGCCTTACAAGAAACTCACTCTGCTTTTGAGAAAAGAGCACTCTTCTACTATACTGTGTTTCCTATATGGCCCAAACAGTAATCTTGCTCAGAATAAAAGCACTGTGCTTCCTACACATACGGGCCATATCTATTTCAACTCTGCTTAGGAAACTTACAAGAACAGAAGCTTCTCTTCAGTCTAATACACTGTACTTGCTGGGAACAGACAGGAGTGCTATTTGTACTATGTATGGTAAAGGGAGCACAACAGTGACTTACCTTACCAGAAAACAACTCTTGCTTGTAGGACCAAAAACTGTATGTGATTCAAATCTGTTTATAAATGGGAAACAAACACTAGCTCGTGTTACAAGGAACACACTTTGCTTTTGAAAAAAGAGCGCTGTTCTACTCTACTGTTTTTCTTATAGGGCCAGAACAGTGAGCTTGGTCAGAACAAAACAACTGTGCTTCCTACAAACACGAGCCTTATCTAGTTCAACTCTGCTTAGGAAACTGACAAGAACAGTATCTTCTCTTCAGTCCAATACACTGTACTTGCTAGGAACAGACAGGAGTGCAATTTGCACTTTGTATGGCATTGGGAGTGCAATAGTGACTTTTCTTAGCTGAAAACAACTCTAGATCATAATACCAGAAACTGCATGTGATTCAACCCCATTTATGAATGGAAAACAAACACTAGCTTGTCTTACAGCAACACTCTCTGCTTTTGAGAAAAGAGAACTCTTCTATTCTACTGTGTTTCCTGTAGTGCCGGAACAGTGAGCTTGCTCAGAACAAGAGAACTGTGCTTCCTACACACATGGGCCATATCTAGTTCAACTCTGCTTAGGAGACTGACAAGAACAGCAGCTTCTTTTCAGTCCAATACACTGTGCTTGCTGGGAACAGACGCGAGTGCTTTTTGTCTTTGTGTTGCAATGTGAGCTCTATAGTGTCTTTCCTTACCAGAAAACAACTCTTTCTGTTAGGACCAGAAACTGCATGTGAT
The DNA here is from genome assembly GCF_949786415.1 of Peromyscus eremicus. Taxonomy (NCBI): domain Eukaryota; kingdom Metazoa; phylum Chordata; class Mammalia; order Rodentia; family Cricetidae; genus Peromyscus; species Peromyscus eremicus. The sequence goes on along the minus strand of NW_026734287.1, from coordinate 98,277 downwards.
TCAGTCCATTTATGAATTGGAAACAAACACAAGCTCGCTTTAAAAGTAACACAGTGTGCTTTTGAGAAAAGAGCACTCTTCTTCTCTACTGTGTTTTCTAATGGACCAGACCAGTGAGATTGCTCAGAACAAAAGAACGGTGCTTCTTCCACACACGGGCCATATCTAGTTAAACTCAGCTTAGGAAACTGACAAGAACAGAAGCTTTTCTTCAGTCCAATACACTGTAATTCCTGGAACAGATGCGAGAGCTATTTGCACTGTGTGTAGCAATGGAAGTGCTATAGTGACTTTCCTTACTAGAAAACAACTCTTTCTCTTAGAACCAAAAACTGCATGTGATTCAACTCCGTTTATGAATTGGAAACAAACGCTAGCTCGACTTACAATAAACTCACTCTGCTTTTGAGAAAAGAGCACTCTTCTACTCTACAGTGTTTCCTAATGGGCCTGAACATTGCAATTGCTCAGAACAAAAGACCTGTGCCTCCTTTACACACGGGCCATATCTAGTTAAACCTTGCTTAGGAAACTGACAAGAAGAGAAGCTTTTCTTCAGTCCAATCTGTAATTCCTGGGAACAGATACGAGTGGTATTTGCACTGTGTGAAGCAATGGGATCACTATAGTGACTTTCGTTACCAGAAAACAACTCTTTCTCTTAGGAACAGAAACTGCATGTGATTCAACTCCGTTTATGAAAGGGAAACAAACACTATCTCGCCTTACAAGAAACTCATTCTGCTTTTGAGAAAAGAGCACTCTTCTACTCTACTGTGTTTCCTAAAGATTGCTCAGAACAAAAGAACTGTGATTCCTACACACACGGGCCATATCTAGTTAAACTTAGCTTAGGAAACTGACAAGAACAAAGGTTTTCTTAAGTCCAATACACTGTACATTCTGGGAACAGATGCGAGAACTATTTGCACTGTGTGTAGCAAAGGGAGTGCTATTGTGACTTTCCCTACCAGAAAGCAACTCTTTCTCCTAGGACCAGAAACTGCATGTGATTCAACTCCATTTATGAATGGGAAACAAACTCTAGCTCGACTTACAATAAACTCACTCTGCTTTTGAGAAAACAGCACTCTTATTCTATACTGTGTTTCTTGTCGGGCCAGAACAGTGAGCTTGCTGAGAACATAGAACTGTGCTTCCTACACACAGGGGCCATATCTAGTTCAACTATGCTTAGGAAACTGACAAGAACAGAAGCTTCTCTTCAGTCCAATACACTGTACTTGCTGGGAACAGATGAGAGGGTTATTTGCACTGTGTATGACATTGGGAGCACAATAGTGACTTTCCTTACCAGAAAACAACTCTTGTTAATTCGGCCAAAAATTGCATGTGATTCAACTCCATTTATGAATGTGAAACAAACTCTAGCTTGCCTTACAAGGAACACACTCTGTTTTTGAGAAAAGAGCACTCTTCTACTCTACTGTGTTTCCTAAAGGGCCAGAACAGTGAGATTGCTCAGAACAAAAGAACTGTGCTTCCTGCACACATGGGCCATATCTAGTTAACATCAGCTTAGGAAACCGACAAGAACAGAAGCTTTTCTTCAGTCCAATACTCTGTAATTGCTGGGAACAGATGTGATTTCTATTTGCACTGTGTGTAGCAATGGGATCGCTATAGTGACTTTCCTTACTAGAAAACAACTCTTGCTCCTTGGACCAGAAACTGCATGTGATTCAACTGCATTTATGAATGAGAAACAAACACTCTCACATTACATAAACACACTCTGCTTTTAAGAAAAGAGTACTCTTCTACTCTACTGTGTTTCCTATAGGGTCAGAACAGTGAGCTTGCTCAGAACAAAAGAACTGTGCTTCCTACACACACGGGCCATATCTAATTCAACTCTGCTTAGAAAACTAACAAGAATAGTATCTTCTCTTCAGTCCAATGCACTGTACTTGCTGGGAAAAAAAGCGACTGCTAATTGTACTGTGTATGGCAAAGGGAGCACAATAGTGACTTTCCTTACCAGAAAACAGCTCTTGCTCATAGCATCAGAAACTGCATTTGATTTAACTCAGTTTATGACAGGGAAACAAACACTAGCTCGCCTTATAGAAAACACACTCTGCTTTTGAGAAAAGAGCACTCTTCTACTCTACTGTGTTTCCTAAAGGGCCAGAACTGTGAGGTTGCTCAGAACAGAAGAATGGTGCTTCCTCTACACACAGGCCATATCTAGTTAAACTCCCCTTAGGAAACTGACAAGAATGGAAGCTTTTCTTCAGTCCAATACACTGTACTTGCTGGGAACAGATGTGAGTGCTATTTGCACTGTGTGTAGCAATCAGAGTGCTGTAGTGACTTTCCTTACCACAAAAAAACCTCTTTCTCTTAGAACCAGAAACTGCATGTGATTCAACTCTGTTTATGAATGGGAAACAAAGGCTAGCTCGCCTTACAAGTAACTCATTCTGCTTTTGAGAAAAGAGCTCTCTTCTACTCTACTGTGTTTCCTGTAGTGCCAGAACAGTGAGCTAGCTCAGAACAAAAGAACTCTGCTTCCTACACACATGGGCCGTATTTAGTTCAACTCTGCTTAGGAGACTGACAAGAACAGTAGCTTCTTTTCAGTCCAATACACTGTACTTGCTTGGAACAGTAGCGAGTGCTATTTGCACAATGGGAGTGCTATAGTGACTTTCCTTGCCAGAAAACAACTCTTGCTCATAGGACCAGAAATTGCATGTGATTCAACTCCGTTTATGAATTGGAAACAAATACAAGCTCGCTTTACAAGAAACACACTCTGCTTTTGTGAAAAGAGCACTCTTCTTCTCTACTGTGTTTTCTAAAGGGCCAGAACAGTGCGATTGCTCAGAACAAAAGAATGGTGTTTCCTCCACAAACGGACCATATCTAGTTAAACTCAGCTTAGGAAATAGACAAGAACAGAATCTTCTCTTCAGTCCAATACACTGTACTTGCTGGGAACAGAAGCGAGAGCTATTTGCACTGTGTGTAGCAATGGGAATGCAATAATTACTTTCCTTACCAGAAAACAACTCTTTCTTTTAGGACCAGAAACTGCATGTGATTCAACTCCGTTTATGAACTGGAAACAAATGCTAGCTCAACTTACAATAAACTCACTCTGTTTTTGACTAAAGAGCACTCTTCTACTCTACCTTGTTTCCTAAAGGGCCAGAACATTGCGATTACTCAGAACCAAAAACTGTGCTTCCTACACACACGGGCCATATCTAGTTAAACTCAGCTTAGGAAACTTACAAGAACAGAAGCTTTTCTTCAGTCCAATACACTTTTCTTTGCTGGGAACAGATGTGAGAGCTATTTGCACTGTGTGTAGCAAAGGGAATGCTATTGTGACTTTTTTTTTTTTTTTACCAGAACACAACTCTTTCTCTTAGGACCAGAAACTGCATGTGATTCAACTCCGTTTATGAAAGGGAAACAAAATCTAGCTCGACCTACAAAAAACTCACTCTGCTTTTGAGAAAAGAGCACTGTTATACTATACTGAGTTTCTTGTAGGGCCAGAACAGTGAGGTTGCTCAGAACAAAAGAACTGTTCTTCCTACACACCTGGGCCATATCTAGTTCAACTCTCCTTATAAAACTGACAAGAACAGATGTTTCTCTTCAGTCAAATACACTGTACTTGCTGGGAACAGATGCGAGGGATATTTGCACTGTATTTGTCATAGGGAGCACAATAGTGACTTTCCTTACCAGAAAACAACTCTTGCTAATCCGGCCAAATACTGCACGTGATTTAACTCCATTTATGAATGGGAAACAAACACTAGCTCGTCTTAAATAAATGTAATCTGCTTTTGAGAAAAGAGCACTCTTCTATTCTACTGTGTTTTCTAAAGGGCCAGAACAGTCAGACTGCTCAGAACATTTGAACTGTGCTTCCTACACACACGGGCCATATCTAGTTAAACTCAGCTTAGGAAACCGACAAGAACAGAAGCTTTTCTTCAGTCCAATACACTGTAATTGCTAGGAAGAGATGCAAGTGCTATTTGCACTGTGTGTAGCAATGGGATCACTACAGTGACTTTCCTTACCAGAAAACAACTCTTTCTCTTAGAACCAGAAACTGCATGTGATACACTCCATTGATGAATTGAAAACAAACTCAAGCTCGCTTTAAAAGAAACACACTGTGCTTTTGAGAAAAGAGCACTCTTCTTCTCTACTGTGTTTTCTAAAGGGCTAGACAGGTGAGATTGCTCAGAACAAAAGAACGGTGCTTCTTCCACACACGGGCCATATCTAGTTAAACTCAGCTTAGGAAACTGACAAGAACAGAAGCTTTTCTTCAGTCCAATACACTGTAATTCCTGGAACAGATGCGAGAGCTATTTGCACTGTGTGTAGCAATGGGAGTGCTATGGTGACTTTCCTTACCAGAAAACAACTCTTTCTCTTAGGACCAGAAACTGCATGTGATTCAACTCCATTTATGAATGGGAAACAAACACTATCTCACCTTACAAGAAATCATTCTGCTTTTGAGAAAAGAGCACTCTTCTACTCTACTGTGTTTCCTAAAGGGCCAGAACAGTGAGATTGCTCAGAACAAAAGAACTGTGCTTCCTACACACACGGGCCATATCTAGTTAAACTCAGCTTCGGAAACTTATAAGAACAGAAGCTTTTCTTCAGTCCAATACATTGTACTTGCAGGGAAAAGATGCGAGAACTATTTGCACTGTGTGTAGCAAAGGGAGTGTGATTGTGAATTTTCCTATCAGAAAACAACTCTTGCACGTAGGACCAGAAACTGCATGTGATTCAACTCCGTTTATGAATGGGAAACAAACTCTAGCTCGACTTACAATAAACTCACCCTGCTTTTGAGAAAACAGCACTCTTATTCTATACTGTGTTTCTTTCTGGGCCAGAAAGTGAGCTTGCTCAGAACAAAGAACTATGCTTCCTATACACAGGGGCCATATCTAGTTCAACTCTGCTTATGAAACTGACAAGAACAGTAGCTTCTCTACAGTCCAATACACTGTTCTTGTTGGGAACAGATGTGAGTGCTTTTTGCACTATGTATGGCAATGGGAGCGCAATAGTGACTTTCCTTACCAGTAAACAACTCCTGCTAATTTGGCCAAAAACTGCATGTGATTCAACTCCTTTTATGAATGGGAAACAAACACTAGCTTGCCTTTCAAGAAACACACTGTGCTTTTGAGAAAAGAGCACTCTTCTACTCTACTGTGTCTCCTAAAGGGCCGGAACAGTGACATTGCTCAGAACAAAAGAACTGTGTTTCCTACACACACGGGCCATATCTAGTTCAACTCTGCTTAGGAAACTGACAAGAACACTAGCATCTCTTCAGTCCAAAACACTGTACTTGCTGAGAACAGATGCGAGTGCTATTTGCATTGTTCGTAGCAATGGAATCGCTATAGAGACTTTCATTACTAGAATCAACTCTTGCTCCTAGGACCAGAAACTGTGTGTGATTCAACTGCATTTATGAATGAGAAACAAACACTCTCACATTACAAGAAACACACTCTACTTTTGAGAAAAGAGTACTCTTCTACTCTACTCTGTTTCCTATAGGGCCAGAACAGTGAGCTTTCTCAGAACAAAAGAACTGTGCTTCCTACACACACGGGCCATATCTAATTAAACTCTGCTTAGAAAACTAACAAGAATAGTATCTTCTCTTAAGTCCAATACACTGTACTTGCTAAGAAAAGAAGCGACTGCTATTTGTACTGTGTATGGCAAAGGGAGCACAATAGTGACTTTCCTTACCAGAAAACAACTCTTGCTCATAGCACCAGAAACTTCATTTGATTTAACTCGGTTTACGACAGGGAAAGAAACCCTAGCTCACTTTATAGGAAACACACTCTGCTTTTGAGAAAAGAGCACTCTTCGACTCTACTGTGTTTCCTATAAGGCCAGAACAGTGAGCTTGCTCAGAACAATAGAATTGTGCTTCCTACACACGGGCCATATGTAGTTCAACTCTGCTTAGGAAACTGACAAGAACAGAAGCTTTTCATCAATAAAATACATTGTACTTGCTGGGAACAGATGAGAGTGCTGCTTGAACTGTGTATGGAAATAGGAGCACAATAGTGACTTTCCTTACCAGAAAAAAACTCTTGCTCATGAGACCAGAAACTGCATGTGATTCAACTGTGTTTATAAATGGGAAAAAAACACTAGCTCGCCTTACAAGAAACACACTCTGCTTTTGAGAAAAGAGCACTCTTCTACTATACTGTGTTTCCTATAGGGCCACAACAGTGAGCTTGCTCAGAACAAAAGAACTGTGGTTCCTACAAACACGGGCCATATCTAGTTCAAGTGTGCTCAGGAAACTGCCAAGAACAGAAACTTCTCTTCTGTCCAATACAATGTACTTTTGCAAACAGACGCGAATGCTATTTGCAATGTGTATGGCAATGGGAGCACAATAGTGACTTTCCTTACCAGAAAACAACTCTTTTTCTAAGGACCAGAAAGGGAATGTGATTCAACTCCGTTTATGAATGGGAAACAAGCACTAGCTCGTCTTAAAAGAAACACACTCGGCTTTTGAGAAAATAACACTCTTCTACTCTACTGTGTTTCTTACAGGGCAAGAACAATAAGCTTGCTAAGAACAAAAGAACTGTGCGTTCTAACAACATGGACCATATCTACTTCAACTTTGCTTAGGAACCTGCCAAGAACAGCAGCTTTTCTTGCGTCCAATACAATGTACTTTTGCGAACAGACGCCAGTGCTATTTGCACTGTGTATGGCATTGGGAGCACAATAGTGACTTTCCTTACCTTAAAACAACTCCTGCTTCTAGGACCAGAAACTGCATATGATTCAACTTCGTTTATGAATGGAAAACAAACACTAGCTTGCCTTGCAAAGAACACACTCTGCTTTTGAGAAAAGAACACTCTTCTACTCTACTGTGTTTCCTATAGGGGCCAGAACAGTGAGCTTGCTCAGAACAAAAGAACTGTGCTTCCTACACACACGGACCAAATCTAGTTCAACTCTGCTTAGGAAGCAGACAAAAAAAGAAGCTTCTCTTCAGTCCAATACACTGTACTTGCTGGGAACAGACGCGACAGCTATTTGTACTGTGTATGGCAATGGGAACGCAATAGTGACTTTCCTTACCAGAACAAAACTCTTGCTCGTAGGACCAGAAACTGCATGTGATACAACTCAGTTCATGAATGGGAAACAAACACTAGCTCTATTTACAAGTAACACACTCTGCTTATGAGAAAAGAGCACTCTTCTACTCTACTGTGTTTTGTAAAGTGCCAGAACAGTGAGATTGCTCAGAACAAAATAACTGTGCTTCCTAAACACACGGGCCATATCTTGTTAAACTCAGCTTAGGAAACTGACCAGAACAGATGTTTTTATTCAGTCCAATACACTGTACTTGCTGGGAACAGATGCGAGTGCTATTTGCATTTTGTGTAGCAATGAGAGCACTATAGTGACTTTCCTTACCAGAAAAAACTTTTGCTTTGAGGACCAGAAACTACATGTGATTCAACTCCCTTTATGAATGGCAAACAAACACTAGCTCACCTCATAGGAAACATACTCTCCTTTTCAGAAAAGAGCACTCATCTCCTCTTTTGTGTTTCATATAGGGCCAGAACAGTGAGCTTACTCAGAACAAAAGAATTGTGCTTCTTACACACACGGGCAATATCTAGTTCAACTCTGCTTAGGAAACTGACAAGAACAGTAGCTTCTCTTCAGTCCAATACACTGTACTTGCTGGGAACAGAAGCGAGTGCTATTTGCACTGGGTATGGCAATGGGAGCACAATAGTGACTCTTCTTACCAGAAAACAACTCTTGCTCGTAGGACATGAAACTGCATGTGATTCAACTCCATTTATGACTGGGAAACAAACACTAGCTCGCCTTACAAGAAACACATGCTGCTTTTGAGAAAAGAGCATTCCTCTACTCTTCTGTGTTTTCTATTGGGAAAGAACAGTGAGCTTGTTCAGAACAAAAGACCTCTGCTTCCTTCACACACGGGCCACATCTCGTTCAACTCTGCTTAGGAAATTGACAAGAATACTAGCTTCTCTTCAGTCCAATATACCGTACTTGCTGGGAACTGATGCGACTGCTATTTGCACTGCTTATGGCAATGGGAGCACAATAGTGTCTTTCCTTACCAGAAAAATACTTTTGCTTTTAGGAACAGAAACTACATGTGATTCAACTTCCTTTATGAATGGCAAACAAACACTTGCTCATCTTATAGGAAACACACTCTCCTTTTGAGAAAAGAGCACTCATCTCCTCTTTTGTGATTCATATAGGGCCAGAACAGTGAGCTTACTCAGAACAAAAGAACTGTGCTTCTTACACACACGGGCAATATCTAGTTCAACTCTGCTTAGGAAACTGACAAGAACAGTAGCTTCTCTTCATTCCAAGACACTGTACATGCTGGGAACTTTCGCTAGTGCTATTTGCACTGTGTATGGATATGGGAGATAAATAGTGACTCTCCTTAGCCGAAAACAACTCTTGCTCATAGGACCAGAAAGTGCATGTGATTCAACTCCATTTAAAAATGGGAAACAAACACTAGCTTGCCTTATAGGAAACTCCCTCCATTTGAGAAAAGTGCACTCATCTACTCTTCATGTTTCCTATAGGGCCAAAACAGTGAGCTTACTCAGAACAAAGAACTGTGCTTCCTACACACGGGCCATATCCAATTCAACTCTGCTTAGGAAACTGACAAAAACAGTAACTTCTCTTCAGTCCAAGACACTGTACTTGCTGGGAACAGATACGAGTGCTATTTGCACTGTGTATGGCAATGGGAGCACAATAGTGACTTTCCTTACCAGAAAAAAACTCTTGCTCGTTAGACCAGAAACTGCATGTGATACAACTCCGTTTATGAATGGGAATCAAACACTAGTTCGCCTTATAAGAAACACACTCTGCTTTTGAGAAAAGAGCACTCTTCTACTCTACTGTGTTTCCTACAGGGCTAGAACAGTGAGCTTGCTCAGCACAAAAGAACTGTGCTTCCTACACACACGGGCCATATCTAGTTCAACTCTGCTTAGGAAACTGACAAGAACAGAAGCTTCTCTACAGTCCAATACACTGTACTTGCTAGAAACAAACATGAGTTCTATTTGTACTGTGTATGCCAATGGGACCGCAATAGTCACTTTCCTTACCAGAAAAAAACCCGTGCTCCTAGGACCAGAAACTGCATGTGATTCAACTCCGTTTATGAATGGGACACTAAAACTAGTTTGCCTTACAAGAAACACACTCTGCTTTTGCAAAAGGAGCACTCTTCTACACTACTGTGTTTCTTGTCGGGCCAGAACAGTGAGACTGCTCAGAACAAAAAACTGTGCTTTCTACACAATGGGACTTATCTATTTCAACTATGCTTAGGAAACTGACAAGAAAAGAAGCTTCTCCTTAGTCCATTACACTGTACTTACTTGGAACAGACGCTAATGCTATTTGCACTGTGCATAGCAATGGGAGCACAATAGTGACTTTCCTTACCAGAAAACAACTCTTGTTCATAGGATGAGAAACTGCATGTGATTCAAATCCGTTTATGAATGGAAAACAAACACTAGCTCACCTTACAAGAAACAAACTCTGCTTTTGAGAAAAGAGCACTCTTCTACCCTACTGAGTTTTCTATAATGCCGGAACAGTGAGCTTGCTCAGACCAAAAGAACTGTGCTTCCTACACATCGTGCCATACCTAGTTCAACTCTGCTTAGCAAATTAACAAGAACAGAAGCTTCTCTTCACTCCAATACACTGTACTTGCTGTGAACCAACGCGAGTGCTGTTTGCACTGTGTATAGCAATGGGAGCGCATCAGTGAGTGTTTTCTTGCCAGAAAACAACTCCTGCTCATCGGACAAGAAACTGCATGTGATTCAACTCCATTTATGAATGGGAAACAAATATTTGCTAGCCTTACAAGAAACACACTCTGCTTTTGAGAAAAGAGCACTCTTCTAATCTACTGTTTATTGTAGTTTAGAACAGTGAGATTGCTCAGAACAAAAGAACTGTGCTTCGTTCACACACGTGCCATATCTAGTTAAAGTCTGCTTAGGAAACTGACAATAACGGTAGCTTCTCTTCAGTCCAATACACTGTACTTTCTGGGAACAGACACAAGTGTGATTTGCACTATGTATGGCAACGGGAGCACAATAGTGACTTTCCTTAGCAGCAAACAACTCTTGCTCATAGGACCAGAAACTGTATGTGATTCAACTCCGTTCATGAATGGTAAAGAAACACTAGCTCACCGTAAAAAAAACACACTCTGCTTTTGAGGAAAGAGCACTTATCTTCTCTTCTGAGTTTCCTACAGGGCCCGAAAAGTGAGCTTGGTCAGAACAAATGAAATGTCCTTCCTACACACACGGGCCATATCTAGTTCAACTCTCCTCATGAACCTGACAATAACAGTAGCACCTCTTCAGTCCAATACACTGTAATTCCTGGGAACACACGCAACTGCTCTTTGAACTGTGTATTGCAATGGGAGCACTATAGTGACTTTCCTTACCAGAAAACAACTCTTGCTCATAGGACCAGAAACTGCATGTGATTTAACTCCGTTTATGAATGGGAAACAAACACTAGCTCACCTTACAAGAAACACACTCTCCTTTTGAGAAAAGAGCACTTTCTTTTCTTCTGTGTTTGCTACAGGGCCAGAACAGTGAGCTTGCTCAGAACAAAAAAAACTGTGCTTCTTACACACATGGGCCATATCTACTTCAACTCTGCTTAGGACACTGACAAGAAAAGTAGCTTCTCTTTAGTCCAATATACTGTACTTGCTCTGAACCTACACGAGTTCCATTTTCACTGTGTATAGCAATGGGAGCACAACACTGAGTTTCCTTACCAGAAAACAACTCTTGCTCTTAGGACCAGAAAATGCATGTGATTCAACTCCGTTTTTGAATGGGAAACAAACATTAGCTCGCCTTACAAGATACACACTCAGCTTTTGAAAAAAGAGCACTCTTCTACTCTACTGTGTTTCTTGTAGGGCCAGAACAGTGACACTGCTCAGAACAAATGAACTGTGCTTCCTACACAACGGGCCATATCTAGTTCAACTCTGCTTAGGAAACTGACAAGAAGAGAAGCTTCTCTTCAGTACAATACACTGTACTTGCTGGGAACAGACGCGAGTGCTATTTGCAATTTGTATGGCAATGGGAGCGCAACAGTGAATTTTTTTTTTTTTTGCCAGAAAACAACTCTTGCTCATAGGACCAGAAACTGCATGTGATTCAACTCCGTTTATGAATGGGAAACAAACATTAGCTCGCCTACAAGAAACAATCTCTGCTTTTAAGAAAAGAGCACTCTTCTACTCTACTATGTTTCCTGTAGGGCCAGAACAATGAGCTTACTCAGAACAAAGAACTGTGCTCCCTACACATACGGCTATATCTAGTTCAACTCTGCTTAGAAAACTGACAAGAACAGTATCTTCTCTTCAGTTCAATACACTGTCCTTTCTGGGAACAGAGGCGAGTTCTATTTCACTGTATATGTTCACGGAAACACAATAGTGACTTTCCTTACCAGAAAAAAACTCTCGCTCATAGGACAAGAAACAGCATGTGATTCAACTAGGTTTATGAATGAGAAACAAACACTAGTTCGCTTTAGAAGAAACACACTCTGCTTTTGAGAAAAGAGCACTCTTCTACTCCACTGAGTTTCCTAATGGGCCAGAACAGTGAGATTGCTCAAAACAAAACATCTGTGCTTCCTACTCACAAGGGTCATTGCTAGTTCAACTCGGCTTAGAAAACTAACAAGAACAGAAGCTTCTCATCAGTCCAATCCAGGGGACTTGCTGGGAACAGAAGCAAGCGCTATTTGCAATGTGTATGCCAATGGGAGCACAATAGTGACTTTCCTTACCAGAAAAGAACTCTGGCTCTTAGGAACAGAATCTGCATGTGATTCAATTCAGTTTATGGCTGGGAAACAAACACTAGTTGGCCTTTACAGGAAACACAATGTCCTTTTGAGAAAAGAGCACTCATCTACTCTTCTATGTTTCCTATAGGGACAGAAGAGTGAGCTTGCTCAGAACAAAAGAACTGTGCTTCCTACACAACGGGACATGTATAGTTCAACTCTGCCTAGGAAACTGACAAGAACAGAAGCTTCTCTTGAGTCCAGTACACTGTACTTGCTGGGAACAGATGGGAGTGCTATTTGTAGTGTGTATAACATGGGAGCACAATAGTGACTTTCCTTACCAGAAAACAACTCTTGCTCGTAAAACAAGAAACTGCATGTGATTCAATTCCGTTTATGAATGGGAAACAAACACTAGCTCGCCTTACAAAGAACACAATCTGCTTCTGAAAAAAGAGCACTCTTCTTCTCTACTGTGTTTCCTACAGGACCAGAACAGTGATCTTGCGAGAACAAAAGAACTGTGCTTCCTACACACACGGGCCATATCTAGTTCAACACAGCTAATGAAACAGACAAGAACAGAAACTTCTCTTCAGTCCAATACACTGTACTTGCTGGGAACAGACCCAAAGCCTATTTGCATTGTGTATGGCAATTGGAGCACAGCAGTGACTTTCCCTACAAGAAAACAAATCTTGCTCATAGGACCAGAAACTGCACGTGATTCAACTCTGTTTATGAATGGGAGACAAACACTAGCTCACCTTACAAGAAACACACTCTGCTTTTGAGAAAAGAGCACTCTTCTACTCTACTGTGTTTCCAATAGGACCAGAACAGTTAGCTTACTCAGAACAAAGAACTGTGCTTCCTACACATACAGACCATATCTAGTTCAACTCTGCTTAGAAAACTTACAAGAACAGTATCTTCTCTTCAGTCCAATACACTGTCATTTCTGGGAACAGACGTGAGTTCTATATACACTGTACATGTACATGGGAACACTATAGTGACTTTCTTTACCAGAAAGCAACTCTTGCTCATAGGACAAGAAACTGCATGTGATTCAACTAGGTTTATGAATGGGAAACAAACACTAGCTCGCCTTACAAGAAACACACTCTACTTTTGAGAAAACAGCACTCTTCTACTCCACTGTGTTTCCTATAGGACCTAAACAGTTAGCTTTATCAGAACAAAAGAACTGTATTTAATAAACACACAGGTCATATCTAGTTCAACTCTGCTAAAAAAACTGACAAGAATAGTAGCTTCTCTTCAGTCAAATACACTGTACTTGCTGGGAACAGACGTGACTAATATTTGCACTGTGTATAACAATAGGAGTGCAATAGTGACTTTCTTACCAGAAAACAATTCTTGCTCATAGGATCAAAAACTGCATGTGATTTAACTCCGCTTATGAACGAGAAACAAACACTATCTCGCCTTAAAAGAAACACACTCTGCTTTTGAGATAAGAGTACTCTTCTACTCTACTGTGTTTCTTATAGGGAAAAGAAGTGAGCTTGATCAGAACAAAGCACTGTGCTTCCTACACACACGGGCCATATCTAGTTCAAGTCTACTTAGGAAACTGACAAGAACAGTAGCTTCTCTTCAGTCCAACACAATGTACTTGCAGAGAACAGACGCTAGATCTATGTGTATTGTGTTAGGCAACGGGAGCACATAGTGACTTTCCATACCAGAAAACAGCTCTTGCTCGTAGGATGAGAAACTGCATGCGAGTCAACTCCTTTTATGAATGGGAAACAAACACTAGCTCGCCTTACAAGAAAAACACTCTGCTTTTGAGAAAAGAGAACTCTTCTATCCTACTGTGTTTCCTATAGGGCCAGAACAGTGAGCTTGCTCAGAATAAAAGAACAGTGATTATTACACACGGGACATATCTAATTCAAGTGATCTTAGGAAACTAATCAAGAACAGTAGCTTCTCTGGTGTCCAATACACTGTATTTGCAGGGAACTGACAAGAGTGCTATTTTCACTGTGTATGCAATGGGAGCCCAATAGTGACTTTCCTTACCAGAAAACAACTCTTGCTCCTATGACCAGAAACTGCTTGTGATTCAACACCATTTATGAACAGGAAACAAACACTAGCTCTCCTTACCAGAAACACACTCTGCTTTTGAGAAAAGAGCACTTAATACTCTACTGTGTTTTTACAGGGCCAGAACAAGAGTTTGCTCAGAACAAAAGCACTATGCTTCCTACACACACGGGCCATATCAGGATCAACTCTGCTTAGGAACCTAACAAGAAAAGTAGCTTCTCTTCTGTCCAATACAGTGTACTTGCTGAGAACAGATGGGAGTGCTATTTTTATTTTGTATGGAAATGGGAGCGCAATAGTGGCTTTTCTTAGCAGAAAACAACTCTTGCTCATAGGACCAGAAACTGCATGTGATTCAACTCCGTTTATAAATGGGAAACAAATGATAGCTCATGATACAAGAAACTCACTTTCTTTTGCGAAAAGAGCACTCTTCAACTCTATTTTGTTTCCTATAAGGAAAGAACAGTGAGATTGCGCAGAACAAAAGAACTGTGCTTCCTAAACTCATGGGGCATATCTAGTTCTCCTATGCTTAGAAAACTGACAGAAGCAGAAACGTCTCTTCAGTCCAATACACTGTACTTGCTGGGAACAGATGCGAGTGCTATTTGCACTGTGTATAACAATAGGAGCACAATAATGACTTTCTTACCAGAAAACTACTCTTGCTTATAGGATCAAAAACTGCATGTGATTCAACTCCACTTATGAACGAGAAACAAACACTAGCTCGCCTTAAAAGAAACACACTCTGCTTTTTAGAAAAGAGCACTCTTCTGCTCTACAGTGTTTCCTATATGGAGAGAAAAATGAGATTGCTCAGAACAAAAGAACTGTGCTTCCTACACACACGGGCCATATCTAGTTCAACTCAGCTTAGGAAACTGACAAGAACAGTAGCTTCTCTTCAGTCCAGTACACTGCACTTGATGGGAACAGAAGCGATTCCTATTTGCACTGTGTATGACAATGTGAGTGCAATGTGACTTTCCTTACCAGAAAACAACTCCTGCTCGTAGGACCAGAAACTGCATGTGATTCAACTCTCTTTATGAATGGGAAACAAACACTAGCTCGCCTTACAAGAAAGACACTCTGCTTTTTTGAAAAGAGCACTCTTCTACTCCACTGAGTTTCCTTCAGGGCCAGAACCATGAGCTTGCTCAGAACAAAAGAACAGTGCTTCTTACACACACGGGCCATATCTAGTTCAACTCTGCTTAGGAAGCTAACAAGAACAGTAGCTTGTCTAATGTCCAATACACTGTACTTGCTGGGAACAGATGGGAGTGCTATTTTTACTTTGTATAGCAAGGGGAGCACAATAGTGACTTTTCTTAGCAGAAAACAACTCTTGCTCATAGGACCAGAAACTGCACATGATTCAACTCCGTTTATGAATGGGAAACAAATGATAGCTCACGTTACAAGAAACACACTCTCTTTTGCGAAAAGAGCACTTTTCTACTCTATTTTGTTTCCTATAGTGCCAGAACAGTGAGCTTGCTCAGAACAAGGGAACTGTGCTTCCTACACACACGGGCCATATCTAGTTCAACTCAGCTTAGGAAAGTGACAAGAACAGTAGCTTCTCTTCAGGCCAATACACTGCACTTGCTGGGAACAGAAGCCACTGCTATTTGCACTGTGTATGGCAATGGGAGTGAAAAGTGACTTTTCTTACCAGAAAACTACTCTTGGCCGTAGGACCAGAAACTGCATGTTATTCAACTCCGTTTATGAATGGGAAACAAACACTAGCTCGCCTTACAAGAAAGACACTTTGCTTTTTAGAAAAGAGCACTCTTCTACTCCACTGAGTTTCCTACAGGGCCAGAACCTTGAGCTTGCTCAGAACAAAAGAACAGTGCTTCTTACACCTACGGCCCATATCTAGTTCAACTCTGCTTAGGAAACTAACAAGAACAGTAGCTTGTCTTATGTCCAATACACTGTACTTCCTGGGAACAGACGAGAGTGCTATTTTCACTTTGTATGGCAATGGGAGCACAATAGTGACTTCTCTTAGCAGAAAACAACTCTTGCTCATAGGACCAGAAACTTCATGTGATTCAACTCCGTTTAAGACTGGGAAACAAACACTAGCTCGCCATACAAGAAACACACTCTCCTTTTGAGAAAAGAGAAATCTTCTACTCTACACTGTTTCCTATAAGGAAAGAACAGTGAGATTGCTCAGAATAAAAGAACTGTGTTTCCTACACTCATGGGGCATATCTAGTTCACCTCTGCTTAAAAAACTAACAAAAACAGAAACGTCTCTTCAGTCCAAAAACTGTACTTGCAGGGAACAGATGCAAGTGCTATTTGCACTGTGTATAACAATAGGATCGCAATAGTGACTTTCCTTATCAGAAAACAACTCTTGTACATAGGACCAGAAACTGCATGTGATTCAACTCCTTTTATGAATGGGAAACAAACAGTAGCTGGTCTTACAAGAAACACACTCTGCTTTTGTGAAAAGAACATTTTTTTTTATTCCACTGAGTTTCCTACATGGCCAGAACAGGAGCTTACTCAGAACAAAAGCACTGTGCTTCCTACACACGGGACATATCTAGTTCAACTCTGCTTAGGAAACTGATAAAAACAGAAGTCACTCTTCAGTCCAATACACTGTACTTCTTGGGAACAGACGTGAGTGCTATTTGCACTGTGTATGGCAATTGGAGCAAAATAGTGACTTTCTTTACCAGAAAACAACTCTTGCTCATAGGACCAAAAACTGCTTGTGATTCAACTCTGTTTATGAATGGGAAACAAACACTAGCTCGCCTAAAAAGAAATATGTTCTGCTCTTGAGAAAAGAACACTCTTCTTCTCTACTGTGTTTTCTACCGGCTCGAAAAGGAGCATCCTCAGAACAAAAGCACTGAGCTTCCTACACACACGGGCCATATCTAGTTCAACTCTGCTTAGGAACATGACAAGAACAATAGAATCTCTTCAGTCCAATACACTGTACTTGCTGGGAACTGACGCGAGTGCTATTTGCAATGTGTATGGCAAAGGGAACTCAATAGTGAATTTACTTACCGAAAAACAACTCTTGCTCGTAGGATCAGAAACTTCAGGTGATTCAACTCATTTTATGAATGGGAAACAATCACTAGCTCGACTTACAAGAAACATACTCTGCTTTTGAGAAAAGAGCACTCTTCTACACTACTGTGATTTTTATAGGGCCAGAACAGTGAGATTGCTCAGAACAAAAGAACTGTACTTCCTACACACATGGGCCATATCAAGTTCAACTCTGCTTAGGAAACTGACAAGGACAGTAGCTTCTCTTCAGTCCTATAAACTGTACTTTCTGGGCACAGACACGAGTGCTATTTGCACTGTGTTTGGCAAAGGGAGCAAAATTTTGACTTTCCTTACCAGAGAATATCTCTTGCTCATAGGACCAGAAAGTGCCTGTGATTCAACTTCGTTTAAGGATGGGAAATAAGCAGTAGCTCAGCTTACAAGAAACACACTTTACCTTTGAGAAAAGAGCACTCTTCTACTCTATGGATTTCCTATAGGGCCAGAACAGTGAGCTTGTTCAGAACAAAAGAACTGTGCTTCCTACACACACGGGCCATATCTAGTTCAAATCTGTTTAGGAAACTGACAAGAACAGTAGCTTCTCTTCAGTCCAATACACTGTAATTGCTGGGAACAGACGCAAGTGCTATTTGCAATGTGTATTTCAATGGGAGCGCTATAGTGACTTTTCTTACCAGAAAACAAATCTTGCTCATAGGACCAGAAACTGCATGTGATTCAACTGTGTTTACGTATGGGAAAAAAAAAAACTAGCTCGCCTTACAAGAAACACTCCCTGTTTTTGAGAAAAGAGCACTCTTCTACTCTACAGTGTTTCCTATAGGGCCAGAACAGGGAGCTTGCTCGGAGCAAAAGAACTGTGCTTTCTACACACACGGGCCATATGAAGTTTAACTCTGCTTAGGAAACTGACAAGAACAGTAGCTTCTCTTCAATCCAATACACTATTCTTTCTGGGAACAGACGCGAGTGCTATTTGTACTGTGTATGGCAATAAGAGCACAATAGTGACTCTCCTTACCAGAAAACAACTCTTACTCGTAGGACGAGAAACTGCATGTGATTCATCTCCGTTTATGAATGGGAAACAAACACTAGCTCGCCTATCCACAAACTCACTCTGCTTTTGAGAAAAGAGCACTCTTCTACTCTACTGTGTTTCCTATAGGGCCAGAACAGTGAGCTTGCTCAGAGCAAAAGAACTGTGCTTTCTACACACACGGGCCATATCTAGTTCAACTAGCTTAGGAAACTGACAAGAACAGTAGCTTCTCTGCAGTCCAATACACTGTACTTTCTGGGAACAAACATGAGTGCTATTTGCAAAGTGTATGGCAATGGGAGCTCAATAGTGACTTTCCTTACTAGAAAACAACTCTTGCTGTTAGGACCAGAAACTGCATGAATCATCTCCATTTATGAATGGAAAACAAACAATAGCTCACTTTACCACAAACACACTCTGCTTTTGAGAAAAGAGCACTCTTCTAGTCTACTGTTTTTCCTGTGGGGTCAGAACAGTGAGCTTGCAAAGAACAAATGAACTGTGCTTCCTACACACATGGGCCATATCTAGTTCAACTCTACTTAGGAAACTGACAAGAACAGTAGATCCTCTTCAGTCTAATACACTGTACTTGCTAGGAACAGACGCGAGTGCTGTTTGCACTGTGTATGGCAATGGGAGGCAAGTAGTGACTTTCCTTTGGAGAAAACAACTCTTGCTCATAGGACCAGAAACTGCATGTGATTCAACTCCATTCAATATGGGAAAGAAACATTAGCTCGCCTTACCAGAAACACACCCTGCATTTGAGAAAAGAGCACTCTTCTACTCTACTGTGTTTCCTATAGGGCCAGAAGATTGAGCTTGCTCAGAATAAAGGAACTGCGCTCCTTACACTCAAGGGCAATATCTTCTTCAACTCTCCTTAGTAAGTGACAAGAACAGGACCTCCTCTTCAGTCCAATATACTGTACTTGCTGGGAACAGACGCGAGTGCTATTTGCACTGTGTGTCAATGTGAGCTCAATAGTGACTTTACTTAACAGAAAACAACTCTTGCTTGTACGACCAGATACTACATGTAATTCAACTCCGATTATAAATGGGAAAAAAAAAACACTAGCACCCCTTCCAATAAACACACTCTGCTTTTGCGAAAAGAGCACTCTTCTGCTCTACTGTGTTTCCTACAGGGCCAGAAGAGTGAGCTAGCTCAGAACAAAAGAACTCTGCTTCCAACACACAGGCCATATCTAGTTCAACTCTGCTTAAAAAACTGACAAGAACAGTAGTTTCTCTTCTGTCCAATACACTGTACAGCTGGGAACAGACACGAGAACACTTTGCTCTATGTATTGCAATGTGTGTGCAATAGTGACTTTCCTTACCAGAAAATAACTTTTGCTTGTAGGACCAGAAACTGCATGTGATACAACTCAGTTCATGAATGGGAAACAAACACTAGCCCTCCTCACGAGAAACTCACTCTGTATTTGAGAAAAGAGCACTCTTCTACTCTACTGTGTTTCCTATAGGGCCAGAACAGTGAGCTTGCTCAGAACAAAAGAACTGTGCTTCATACACACACGGGCCATATCTAGTTCAATGCTGCTTAGGAAACTGACAAGAACAGTAGTTTCTCTTCAGTCCAACACAGTGTACTTGCTGAGAAGAGACGCGAGCGCTATTTGCACTGTGTATTGCAATGTGTGTGCAATAGTGACTTTCCTTACCAGAAAACAACTCTTGATCGTAGGACAAGAAACAACAAATGATTCAACTCCGTTTATGAATGGAAAACAAACACTAGCTCACCTTATAAGAAACACACTCTGCTTTTGAGAAAAGAGCACTCTTCTACGCTACCTTGTTTCCTATAGTGCCAGAACAGTGAGCTTGCTCAGAGCAAAAGAACTGTGCTTTCTACACACACCGGCCATATCTAGTTCAACTCTCCTTAAAAACTGACAAGAACAGTAGCTTCTCTTCAGTCCAGTACACTGTACTTGCTGAGAACAGACATGAGTGCTATTTGCACTGTGTATGTCAATGGGAGCACAATAGTGACTTTCCTTACCAGAACAACTCTTGCTCTTAAGAGAGAAACTGCATGGGATTCAACTCTGTTTATGTATGGGAAACAACACTAGATCGCCTTACAAGAAACACACTCTGCTTTTGAGAAAAGAGCACTCTTCTACTCTAATGTGTTTCCTAGAGGGCAAGAAAAATGAGCTTGCTCAGAACAAAAGAACCATGCTTCCTACACACACGGGCCATATCTAGTTCAACTCTTTTAGAAAACTGATAAGAACAGTAGCTTCTCTTAAGTCCAATACACTATACTTACTGGTAGCAGACACGAGTGTTATTTGCACTGTGTATGGCAAAGGGAGCACAATAGTGACTTTGCTTACCAGAAAGCAACTCTTGTTTGTAGAACCAGACACTGCATGTGATTCAACTCCGTTTATGTATGGGAAACCAACAGTAGCTCGCCTTACAAGAAACACAATCTGCTTTTGAGGTAAGAGCACTTTTCTACTCCACTGTGATTCCAATAGGGCCAGATCAGGGAGTTTGCTCAGAACAAAAGAACTGTGCTTCCTACACCCACGGGCCATATCTAGTTCAACGCTGCTTAAGAAACTGACAAGAACAGTAGCTTCTCTTCAGTCCAATACACTGTACAAGCTGGAATTAGACACGAGTGCTATTTACAATGTGTATGGCAATGGGAGTGCAATAGTGATTTTCCTTACCAGAAAACAACTCTTGCTCCTAGGACCAGAAATGACCTGTGATTCAACTTCGTTAATGAATGGGAAACAAACACTAGCTCGCCATACAAGAAACACACTCTGCTTTTGAGAAAAGAGTAGTCTTCTACTCTACTGTGTTTCCTACAGTGGCAGAACATTGAGCTTGCTCAGAACAAAATTACTGTGCTTCCTACACACACAGGCCACATCTAGTCAAGTCCACTAAAAAAACTTTCAAGAAAACTAGCTTCCCTTCAGTCCAATACACTGTACTTGCTGGGAACAGAAGCGAGTGCCATTTGCACTGTGTATGGCAATGGGAGCTCATAATGACTTACCTTACCAGAAAACAATCTTGCCCCTAGGAACACAAACTCCATGTGAATCAACTCTGTTTATGAATGTGAAACAAACACTTGCTCGCCCTACAAGAAACACACTCTGCTTTTGAGAAAAGAGCACTCCTCTATTCTACTGTATTTCCTATAGGGCCAGAACAGTGAACTTGCTCAGAAAAAAAGAACTGTGCTTCCTACACATAAGGCGATATCTAGTTCAACTCTGCTCAGGAAACTGAAAAGAAAAGTAGCTTCTCATCAGTTCAATACTCTGTACTTTATGAAAACTCCCTCGATGTCAATTTGCACTGTGTATGTAAAGGGAGGCCAAGTGTAACTTTCTTTACCAGAAAATAATCTTGCTGATAGTACCAGAAAATGCATGTCATTCAACTCCGTTTATGAATAGGAAACAAACACTAGCTCTCCTTACAAGACACACTCTGCTTTTGAGAAAGGAGCACTCTTCTACTATACTGTGTTTCCTATAGGTCCAGAACAGTGACCTTGTTCAGAACAAAAGAAATGTGCTTCCTATACACATGGGCCATATCTAGTTCAACGCTGCTTAGAAAACTGAGAAGAACAGTAGCTTCTCTTCAATCCAATACACTATACTTGCTGGTAACAGATGTGAGTGCTATTTGTACTGTGTATGTCAATGGGAGCACAATAGTGACTTTCCTTACCAGGAAACAACTCTTGCTCATAGGAACAGAAACTGCATGTGATTCAACTCCGTTTATGAATGGGAAACAAACAGTAGCTTGCCTTACAAAAAACGCTCCCTGCTTTTGAATAAAGAGCACTCTTCTACTCTACTGTGTTTCCTGTAGGACCAGAAGAGTGAGCTTGCTCAGAACAAAAGAACTGTGCTTCCTACAAACACATGCCATATCTAGTTAAACTCTGCTTAGGAAACTGACAAGAATAGTAGCTTCTCTTCATTCCAATACACTGTACTTGCTGGGAACAGACGTGAGTGCTATTTGTACTGTGTATGTCAATTGGAGCACAATAGTGACTCTTCTTACCAGAAAACTACTCTTGTTCCTAGGACCACGAACTGCATGTGATTCAACTCCGTATATGAATGGGATACAAACACTAGCTTGCCTTACAAGAATACACTCTGCATTTGAGAAAACAGCACTCTACTACTCTACTGTTTTTCCTGAAGGGTCAGAACAGTGTGCTTGCTTAGAACAAAAGAACCGTGCTTCCTAAACCCCCGGGCCATATCTAGTTTAACTCTGCTTAGGGAACTCTCAAGAACAGTAGCTTATATTCAGTCCAATACACTGTGCTTGCTGGGAACAGAAGCGAGGCTATTTGTACTATGTATTGCAATGGGAGCTCATAGTGACTTTCCTTACCAGCAAACAATCTTGCCACTAGGAACACAAACTACATGTGAATCAATTCTAATTATGAATTGAAACAAAAACTAGCTTGCCCTACAAGAAACACACTCTGCTTTTGAGAAAAGAGCACTCTTCTATTCTACTGTGTTTCCTATAGGGCCAGAACAGTGAACTTGCTCAGAAAAAAAGAGCTGTGCTTCCTACACACAGGGTGATATCTAGTTCAACTCTGCTTAGGAAACTGGGAAGAACAGTAGCTTCTCATCAGTCCAATACTCTGTAGTTGATGGGAATACCTGCGAATGCTATTTGCACTGTGTATGTAAAGGGAGGGAAAGAGTAACTTTCCTTACCAAAAAAAAAATCTTCCTGAAAGGACCAGAAAATGCATGTCATTCAACTCTGTTTATGAATAGGAAACAAACACTTGCTCTCCTTACAAGAAACACACTCTGCTTTTGAGAAAGGAGCACTCTTCTACTCTACTGTGTTTCCTGTAGGTCCAGAACAGTGAGCTTGCTCAGAAAAATGAACGGTGCTTCCTACACAAACGGGTCATATCTCTTTCAACTCTGCTTAGGACACTGACAAGAACAGTAGCTTCTCTTCATTACAATACCCTGTACTTGCTGGGAATACATGCGAGTGCTATTTGCACTGTGTAAGGCAATGGGAGCACAATAGTGAATTTCCTTACCAAAAAACAACTCTTGCTTGTAGCATCAGAAACTGCATGTGATTCAACTCCATTTATGAATTGAAAAACAAACACTAGCTCACCTCTCCAGAAACACAGTCTGCTTTTGAGAAAAGAGCACTCTTCTACATTACTCTGTTTCCTTTAGGGCCAGCACAGTGAGCTTGCTGTAAACAGAATAAATGTTCATCCTAAACACACGGGCCATATCTAGTTCACCTCTGCTTAGGAAACTTACAAGAACAGTAGCTTCTCTTCAGTCCAATACAATGTACTTGCTGGGAACAGACATGCCAGCTATATTCCCTGCATGGCCTTGGGAGTGCAATCGTGACTCTCCTTACCAGAAAACACCTCTTGCTCGTATGACCAGAAACTGCATGTCACTCAACTCTGTTTATGAATGGGAAACAAACATTAGCTTGCCTTACAAGAAACACACTCAGCTTTTGAAAAAAGAGCACTCTTCTACTCAACTTTGTTTCAATAAGGCCAGAACAGTGAGATTGCTCAGAACAAAAAGACTTTGCTTCCTACACACACTGGCCATATGTAGTTCAAATCTGCTTACAAAACTGAGAAGAACAGTAGCTCCTCTTCAGTCCAATATACTGTACTTGCTGGGAACAGACACGAGAGCTATTTGCACTGTGTATGGCTATGGGAGCACAATAGTGACTTTCCCTACCAGGAAACAACTCTTGCTCTTAGGGCCTGAAAATGCATGTGATTCAGCTACGTTTATGAATGGGAAACAAACACTAGCTCACATTCCAAGAAACACACTCTGCTTTTGAGAAAATAGCACTCTTCTTCTCTACTATGTTTCCTACAGGGTCACAACAGTGAGCTTGCTCAGAACACAAGAAATGTGCTTCCTACACACACGAGCCATATCTTGTTCAACTCTGCTTAGAAAACTGACCAGAACAGGAGCTTCTCTTCATTCCAATACACTGTACTTGCTGGGAACAGACACGAGTGCTATTTAAACTGTGTATGGCAATGGGAGTACAACAGTGACTTTCCTTACCTTAAAACAACTCTTGCTCCTAGGACCAGAAACTGCATATGGTTCAACTCCGTTTATGAAGGGGAAAAAACACTAGCTCCCCTTACAAGAAACACACTTTGCTTCTGAGAAAAGCGCACTCTTCTACTATATTGTGTTTCCTAGAGGGCCAGAACAGTGAGCTTGCTCACAACAAAGAACTGTCCTTCCTCCTCACATGAGCCATATCTAGTTACACTCTGCTTAGGAAACTGACAAGAACAGTAGCTTCTCTGCAGTCCATACGCTGTACTTGCTGGTAACAGACACGAGTGCTATTTGCACTGTGAAAGGTAATGGAAGCGCAAGAGGAACTTACCTTACCAGAAAACAACTCTTGCTTGTAGGAGCAAAAACTGCATGTGATTCAACTCAGTATATGAATGGGAAACAAACACTAGCTCGCCTTACAAGAAACATACTCTGCTTTTGAGGAAAGATCACTCTTTTACACCACTGTGTTTCCAGTAGGGCCAGAACAGTGAGCTTTTTCAGAACAAAAGAACTGTGCTTCCTACACCCACGGAACATATCTAGTTCAAAGCTGCTTAGGAAACTGACAAGAATATTAGCTTCTCTTCAGTCCAATACACTGTACTTGCTGGGAACAGACGCGAGTGCCATTTGCACTGTGTATGGCAAAGGGAGCACAATAGTGACTTTCTTTACCAGAAAACAACTCTTGCTCGAAGGATAAGAAACTGCATGTAATTCAACTATGTAAATGAAAGTGAAACAAACACTAGGGAGCACAATAGTGAATTTCCTTACCGGAAACCACTCTTGCTCCGAGGAACACAAACCGCATGTGATTTAAATCCGTTTATGAATCGAAAACAACATAGCTCGCCTTACATGAAAGACATGCTTTTGAGAAAAGAGCACTCTTCTACTCTACTGTTTTTCTTAAAAGGCCAGAACAGTGAGATTGCTCAGAACAAAAGAACTGTGATTCCAACACACACAGGCCATATCTAATTCAACTCTCCTTAGGAAACTGACAAGAACAGTAGCTTCTCTGCAGTCCAATACACTGTACATGCTGGGAAGAAATGTGAGTGCTATTTGCACTGTGTATGTCAATGGGAATGCAATAGTGACTTTCCTTACCCCAAAACAACTCTTGCTCATAGGAACAGAAACTGCATGTGATTCAACTCCTTTTGTGAATGGGAAACAACACTAGTTCGTCTTACAAGAAACACACTCTGCTTTTGAGGAAAGAGCACTCTTCTACTCTACTGTGTTTCCTGTAGTGCCAGAACAGTGAGCTTGCTCAGAATAAAAAACTGTGCTTCCTAAACACACGGGCCATATCTTGTTCAACTTTGCTTAGAAAACTGACAAGAACAGTAGCTTCTCTTAGTCCAATACACTGTACTTGCTCGGAACAGGCACGAGTGCTATTTGCACTGTTTATTTCAATGGGAAAGGAACAGTTACTTTCCTTATCAGAAAACAACTCTTGCTCCTAGGACCAGAAACTGCATGTGATTCAACTTCATTTATGAATGGGAAACAAACACTAGCTCGCATTACAAGAGACACACTCTGCTTTTGAAAAAAGAGCAATCTTCTACTCTACTGTGTTTCCTAGAGGGCCAGAAACGTGAGCTTGCTCAAAACAAAAGAATGTGCTTCCTACACACACGGGCCATATCTAGTTCAATTCTGTTTAGGAAACTGACAAGAATAGTAGCCTGTCTTCAGTCCAATACAATGTACTTGCTGGGAACAGACACGAGTGCTATTTGCACTGTGTATGGTAATGGGAGCAAAACAGTGATTTTCCTTACCAGAAAACAACTCTTGCTCGTAGGACCAGAAATTGCATGTGATTCAACTCAGTATATGAATGGGAAAAAACACTAGCTCGCCTTACAAGAAACACACTCTGCTTTTAAGAAACAATCACTCTTCTACTCTACTGTGTTTCCTATAGGGACAGAACAGTGAGCTTGCTCACAACAAAAAACTGTGCTTCCTACACCCACTGGCCATATCAGGTTCAAAGCTGATTAGGAAACTTACAAGAACAGTAGCTTCTCTGAGTCCAATACACTTCTTGCTAGGAACACATGTCAGTGCTGTTTGCACTGTGTATGGCAAAGGGAGCACAATCGTGACTTTCCTTACCAGAAAGCAGCACTTTCTCATAGAACCAGAAACTGCATGTGATTCAACTCTGTTTATGAATGGAAAAGAAACAGGAGCTCGCCTTACAAGAAACACACTCTGCTTTCAAGAAACAATCACTCTTCTACTCTACTGTTTTTCCTATATGGCCACAACTGTAAGCTTGCTCAGAACAAATGAACTGTGCTTCCTAAAAACACGGGCCCTACCTGGTTCAATTCTGGTTAGAAAACTGACAAGAACAGTAGCTTCTCTGCAGTCCAGTACACTGTATTTGCTGGGATCAGACGTGAGTGCTATTTGCACTGTGTATATGTCAATGGGAGCTCAATAGTGACTGTTCTTACCAGAAAACAACTCTAGCTCGTAGGACCAGAAACTGCATGTGATTCAACTCAGAATTGGAATGGGAAACAAACACTAGCTTGCCTTACAAGAAACACACTCTGGTTTTGAGAAAAGATCACTCTTCTATTTTACATATTTTCCTATAGGGCCAGAACAAGGAGCTTTCTCAGAACAAAAAAACTGTGATCCTACACCCACGGGCCATATATAATTCAAAGCTGCTTAGGAAACTGACAAGAATATTAGCTTCTCTTCAGTCCAATACACTATACTTGCTGGGAACAGACGTGTGTGCTATTTGCACTGTATGGCAATGGGAGTGCAATATTGACTTTCCTTACCAGAAAACAACTCTTGCTCGTAGGACCATAAACTGCATGGGATTCAACTTCGTTTATGAATGGGAAACAAACACTATCTAGCCTTACAAGAAATATACTCTGCTTTTGAGAAAAGAGCACTCTTCTTCTTTACTGTGTTTTTTATATGACCACAACAGTGAGCTTGCTCAGCACAAAACAACTGTGCTTCCTACGCATACAGGCCATATCTAGTTCAACTCTGCTTAGGAAACTGATAAGAACAGTGGCTTCTCCTCAATCCAATACACTGTCTTTGCTGGGATGTGACACGAGTGCTATTTACACTGTGTAGGGCAATGGGAGTGCAATAGTGACTTTCCTTACCACAAAACAACTCTTGATCATAGGACAAGAAACTGAATGTGATTCAACTCCATTTATGAATAAGAAACAAACACTAGCTCCCTTTACCGGAGACACACTCTGCTTTTGAGAAAAAAGCGCTCTTCTACTCTCCTGTGTATCCTATAGGGCAAGAATAGTGAGCTTGCTCAGAACAAAAGAACTGTGCTTCCTACACACACAGGCCATATCTACTTCAACTATGCTTAGGAAACTGACAAGAACAGTAGCTTCTCTTCTGTCAAATGCAGTGTATTTGCTGGGAACACAGTCGATTGCTATTTGCACTGTGTATGTAAAAGTCCGGCAAGAGTAACTTTCCTTAGCAGAAAAAAACTCTTGCTCGTATGACCAGAAACTGGATGTCATTCAACTCCGTTTATGAATGGGAAACAAACACTAGCTCGCCTTACTAGAAACACACTCTGCTTTTGAGAAAGGTGCACTCTTCTACTCTACTGTGTTTCCTATAGGGCCATTACAGTGAGCTTGTTCAGAAAAAAAGAACTGTGCTTTCTACACATGGGCCACATGTAGTTCAACGCTGCTTAGGAAACTGACAAGAACAGTAGCTTCTGTTCAGTGCAATACACTGTACTTGCTGGGAACAGAACTCCATGCTATTTGCACTGTGTATGTATATGTCAATGGGAGCGCAATAGTGACTTTCTTTACCAGAAAACAACTCTTGCTCATAGGACCAGAAACTGCATGTGATTCAACTTCATTTATAAATGGGAAACAAACACTAGCTGGCCTTACTAGAAACACACTCTGCTTTTGAGAAAAAAAGCATTCTTCTACTCTACTGTGTTTCCTAGAGGGGCAGAACAGTGAGCTTGCTCACAACAAAAGAACTGTGCTTCCTACACAGATGGGCCATATCTAGTGCAACTCTGCTTAAGAAACTGACAGGAACAGTAACTTCTTTGCAGTCCATAAACTGTACTTGCTGGGAACAGACATGAGTGCTATTTGCACTGTGTATAGCAAATGGAGTGCAAGAGTGACTTTCCTTACCAGAAAACAACTCTTGCTCGTAGGACCAATAACTGTATGTGATTCAACTCCGTTTATGAATGAGAAATAAACACTAGCTCGCCTTAACAGAAACACACTCTGCATTTGAGAAAAAAGCACTCTTTTACTCTACTCTGTATCCTATAGGGCCAGAAGAGTGAGCTTGTTAAGAAAAAGAACTGTGCTTCCTACACACACGGGCCATATCTAGTTCAAATCTACTTAGGAAACTGACAAGAACAGAAGCTACTCTTCTGTCCAATACACTGTATTTGCTTTGAACACACGCGAGTGCTATTTGCACTGTGTATGTCAGACGGAGCAAAATAGTGACTATCCTTACCAGAAAACAACTCTTGCTCGTAGGACAAGAAACTACATGTGATTAATCTCCGTTTATGAATGGGAAACAAACACTTGTTAGCTTTACAAGAAACACACTCTGCTTTTGAGAAAAGAGCTCTCTTCTACTCTATGGTGTTTCGTACAGTGCCACAACAGTGAGCTTGCTCAGAACAAAAGAACTGTGCTTCCTACACAAAAGGGCCATATCTAGTTCAACTCTGCTTTGGAAACTGACAAGAGCAGCAACTTCTGTTCAGTACAATACACTGTACTTGCAGGGAACTGACACGACTGCTATTTGCACTGAATATGGCAATGGGAGCGCAATAGTGACTTTCTTTACCAGAAAACAACTCCTGCAATATGACCAGAAATTGCATGTGATTCAACTCCGTTTATGAATTGGAAAGAATCACTAGGTCCCCTTACAATAAACACACTCTGCTTTTCTGAAAAGAGCACTCTTCTACTCTACTGTGTTTCCTGTAGGACCAGAACAGTGAGCTTGCTCAGAACAAAAGAACTGTGCTTCCTACACACGGCCATATCTAGTTCAACTCTGCTTAGGAAAGTGTAAAGAATGGTCGCTTCTCTTCAGTCCAATACATTGTAATTTCTGGGAACAGATGCTAGTCCTATTTGCACTGTGTATGGCAAAGGGAGCGCAATAGTGACTTTCCTTACCAGAAAAAAAACTCTTGCTCATAGGACCAGAAACTGCATGTAATTCAACTCTGTTTATGAATGGGAAACAAACACTAGCTCTGCCTTACAAGAAACAGACTCTGCTTTTGAGAAATGAGCACTCTTCTGCTCTACTGTGTTTCCTAAAGGTCTAGAAAAGTGAGCTTGCTCAGAACAAATGAACTGTTCTTCCTACACAGACATGCCATATCTAGTTCAACTGTGCTTGAGAAACTGACAAAAACAGTAGTTTCTCTTCAGTCGAATACACTGTACTTGCTGGGAACAGACACGAGTGCTATTTGCACTGTGTATGGCAATGGGAGCACAATAGTGACTTTCCTTACCAGAAAACAACTCTTGCTCAGAGGACCAGAAACTGCATGTGATTCAACTCCATTTATGAATGGGAAACAAACACGAGCTTGCCTTACAAGAAACACACTCCGCTTTTGCGAAAAGAGCACTCTTCTACTCTACTTTTTTTCCTATATTTCCACAACAGTGAGCTTGCTCAGAACTAAAGAACTGTGCTACCTACACACGGGCCATATCTAATTCACTTCTGCTTTGGAAACTGACAAGAACAGTATCTTCTCTTCAGTCCAGTACACTATACTTGCTGGAAACAGACACGAGTGCTATTTGCACTATGTTTGGCAATAGGAGTACAACAGTGACTTTCCTTACCAGAAACAACTCTTGCTCATAGGACCAGATTCTGCATGTGATTCAACTCCTTTTATGATTGGCAAGCAACATGAGCTCTCCATACAAGAAACACACTCTTATTTTGAGAAAAAAGCTCTCTTCTACTATTCTGTGATTGCTACTATGCCTGAGCTGTGAGCTTGCTCAGAACAAAAGAACTGTGCTTCCAACACACACGGGACATATCTTTTTCAACTCTGCTTAGAAAACTGACAAGAACAGTAGCTTCTCTGCAATCCAATACACTGTATTTGCAGGGAACAGACGAGAGTAGTATTTGCACTGTGTATATTTCAATGGTAGCACAATAGTGATTTTCCTTACCAGAAAACAACTCTTGCTCATAGGACCAGAAACTGCATGTGATTCAACTCCGTTTATGAGTAGGAAACAAACGCTAGCTCGCCTTAAAAGAAGCACACTATGCTTTTGAGAAAAGAGCACTCTTTTACTCTACTGTGTTTCCTATAAGCCCGGAACAGTGAACTTGCTCAGAACAAAAGAACTGTGCTTCGTACACACACAGGCCATATCTAGTTCAATACTGCTTAGGAGACTGACAAGAACAGTAGCTTATTTTAAGTCCAATACACTGTACTTATTGGGAATAGACGCGAATGATATTTGCACTGTGTAAAGCAATGGGAGCCCAATAGTGACTTTTTTTTTTTACCAGAAAACAACTCTTGCTCCTAGGACCAGAAACTGCATGTGATTCAACTCCTTTTATGAATGGGAAACAACACTAGCTCTCCACACAAGAAACACACTCGGATTTTGAGAAAAGAGCACTCTTCTACTCTATTGTGTTTCCAAATTTGCCAGAGCAGTGAGCTTGCTCAGAACAAAAGAAATGTGTTTCCTACACACGAGCAATATCTAGTTCAACACTGCTTAGAAAACATAAAAGAACAGTAGCTTCTCTGCAATCCATACACTATACTTTGTGGGTACAGACTCGAGTGCTATTTGCACTGTGTACAGCAATGGGAGCGCAAGAGTGACTTTTTTTACCAAAAAACAATCTTGCTCATAGGACCTGAAACTGCATGTGATTCAACTCTGTTTATGAATGAGAAACAAACACTAGCTTGCCTTTCCAGAAACACACTCTGCTTTTGAGAACAGAGCACTCATATACTCTATTGTGTTTCCTAGTGGGTCAGAACTGTGAGCTTGCTCAGAACAAAAGAACTGTGCTTACTACACACATGGGCTATAATTAGTTCAACTCTGCTTAGGGAACTGAAAAGAAGAGTATCTTCTCTTAAGTTCAATACACTGTACTTGCTGGAGACAGCCGCAAGTATTATTTGCACTCTGTATGGCAATGGGAGCGCAATAGTGACTTTCCTTACCAAAAAACAACTCTTGCTTGTTGGACCAGAAACTACATTTGATCCAACTCAGTATATGAATGAAAAACAAACACTAGCTTGCCTTACAAAAAACACACTATGATTTTGAGAAAAGAGCACTCTTCTACTCTAGTGTGTTTCCTATATGGCCAGAACAGTGAGCTTGCTCAGAACGAATGAACTGTGCTTCCTACACACAGGGGCCATGTTTTGTTCAACTCTGCTTAGGAAATTGACAAGAACAGTAGCTCCTCTTCAGTCCAATACTCTGTACTTGCTGGGAACAGACGTGAGTGCTATTTGCACTGTGTTTGGCAATGGGAGTGCAATAGTGACTTTCTTTACCATAAAACAACTCTTTCTCATAGGATCAGAACCTTCATGTTTTTCAACTCAGTATATGAATGGGAAACAAACACTAGCTCGCCTTACAAAAAACACACTCTGCTTTTGAGAAAAGATCTCTCTTCTACTCTACTGTGTTTCCTATAGTGCCAGAACAGTGGGCTTGCTCAGAACAAAAGAACTGTGCTTCGGACACACACGGGCCATATCTAGTTCAACTCTACTTAGGAAAATGACAAGAACAGAATCTTCTCTTCTGTCCAATATACTGTATTTGCTGGGAACACATGTGAGTGCTCTTTGTACTGTGTATGTATAGGAGGGCAATAGTGACTTTCCTTACCAGAAAAAAACTCTTGCTCGTAGGACGAGAAACTGCATGTGATTCAACTCTGTATATGAATGGGAAACAAACACCAGCTCGCTGTACAAGAAACACACTCTGCTTTAGAGAAAAGAGCACTCCTCTACTCTACTGATTTTCCTTAAAGGCCAGAACAGTGACCTTGCTTAGAAAAAAAGAACTGTGCTTCCTAAACCCCCGGGCCATATCTAGTTCAACTGTGCTTAGGAAACTGACAAGAACAATAGTTTCTCTTCAGTCCAATACACTGTACTTGCTGGAAACAGACGCGAGTGCTGTTTGCACTGTGTATGGCAAAGGGAGTGCAATAGTGACTTTCCTTAACACAAACAACTCTTTCTCGTAGGACCGGAAACTGCATGTGATTAAACTCCATTTATGGATGGGAATCAACACTAGCTTGCCTTACAAGAAACACACTCTGCTTTTGAGAAAAGAGTACTCTTCTACTCTACAGTTTTTCCAATAAGCCTGAAAAAGTAAGCTTGCTCAGAACAAAAGAACTGTGCTTCCTACACCCACGGGCCATATGTAGCTCAAAGCTGCTTAGGAAAATGACAAGAACAGTAGCTTCTCTTCAGTCCAATACACTGTACATGCTGGAAACAGACAGGAGTGGTATTTGCGCTCTGTATGGCAATGGGAGTGCAATAGTAACTTTCCTTACCAGAAAACAACTCTTGCTTGTAGGACCAGAAACAGCATGTGATTCAACTCTGTTTATGAATGGGAAACAAACACTATTTCGTCTTACAAATAGCATACTCGGCTTTTGAGAAAACATCACTCTTATACTTTACTGTGTTTCCAATAGGGCCAGAACTGTGAGTTAGCTCAGAACAAAACAACTGTGCTTCCTACACACACGGAAAATATCTAGTTCAAAACTGATTAGAAAACTGACAAAAACAGTAGCTTCCCTGCAATGCAATACACTGTACTTGCTGTGAACAGATGTGCGTGCTATTTGCACTCTGTATGGCAATGGGAGTGTAATAGTGACTTTCCTTACCAGAAAACAACTCTTGCTCCTAGGACCAGAAACTGCATGTGATTCAACTCCGTTTATGAATGGGAAACAAACACTAGCTCACCTTACAAGAAACACACTCTGCTTTTGAGAAAAGAGCACTCCTCTACTCTACTGTTTTTCATGAAAGGCCAGAACAGTGAGCTTGCTTAGAACAAAAGAACTGTGCTTCCTAAACCGCTGGGCCATATCTAGTTCAACTGTGCTTAGGAAACTCTTAGAACAGTAGCTTCTCTTCAGTCCAATACACAGTACTTGCTGGACACAGACATGAGTGCTGTTTGCACTGTGAATATGCCAATGGGAACGCAATAGTGACTTTCCTTACCAGAAAACAACAATTTTTTGTAGGATCAGAAACTGCATGTGATGCAATTCCGTTTATGAATGGGAAGTAAACACTACTTGCATTACAAGAAACACACTCTGCTTTTCAGAAAAGAGCACTCTTCTACTCAACTGTGTTTCCTAGAGGGCTAGAACAGTGAGCTAGTTCAGAAAATAAGAATTGTGCTTTCTACACACGGGCCATAACTAGTTCAACTCTGCTTAAAAAACTAACAAGAACAGTAGCTTCCTTTCAGTCCAATAAATGCACTGTACTTGCTGAGAAGAGATGAGAGTGCTATTTGCAATGTGTATGGCAAAGAGAGCTCTCTTTGCACTGGGTTTCACAAATGGAGTTCAAGAGTGACTTTCCTTACCAGAAAACAGCTCTTGCTCATAGTACCAGAAACTGCATGTGATTCAAGTCCTTTTATGGACGGGAAACAACACTAGCTCGCCTTACAAGAAACAATCTCTGCTTTTGAGTAAAGAGCACTCTTCTACTCTACTGTGTTTTCTATAGTGCCAGAACAATCAGCTTGCTCAGAACAAAATTACTGTGCTTCCTACACACACAGGCCATATCTATTTCAACTCTGCTTAGGAAACTGACAAGAGCAGTAGCTTCTCTTCAGTCCAATATAATGTACTTGCTGGGAAGAGACACGAGTGCTACATGCACTGTGTATGGCAATGGGAGCACAATAGTGTCTTTCCTTACCAGAAAACAACTCTTGCACATAGGACCAGAAACTGCATGTGATTTAACTCCGTTTATGAATGGGAAACAAACACTCTCTCGCCTTACAAGAAACACACTCTGCTTTGGAGAAAAGAGCACTCTTCTACTCTACTGTGTTTCCTAAAGGGCCAGAACAGTGAGCTTGCTCCGAAGAAAAGAACTGTTTTTCCTACACACAGGGGTCATATCTAATTCAACACTGCTTAGAAAACTGACAAGAACAGTAGTTTCTCTTAAGTCCAATACACGGTACTTGCTGAGAACAAACGGGCATGCTTTTAAAACTGTGTATGGCAATGGGAGTGCAATAGTGACTTTTCTAACCGGAAAGAACTATTGCTCGTAGGACCAGAAACTGCATGTGATTCAACTCTTTTTCATGAGTGGAAAAAAACAAGCTCACCTTACAAGAAACACATTCTGCTTTTGAGAAAAGAGCACTCTTCTACTTTACAGTGTTTCCTGTAGGACCAGAACAGTGAGCTTGATCAGAACAAAGAACTGTGCTTCCTACACACACGGGCCGTATCTAGTTCAACTCTGCTTAGGAAACTGACAAGAACAGTAGCTTCTCTTCATTATAATACACTGTGCTTGCTGGGAACACACGCAAGTGCTCTTTGCACTGTTTATTTCCATGGGAGCACAATAGTTACTTTCCTTTCCTGAAAACATCTCTTGCTCGTATGACAAGAAACTGCATGTGATTCAACTCCATTTATGAATGGGAAACAAACACTAGCTCACTTCTAGAAGTACACTCAAATTTTGAGAAAAGAGCACTCATCTACTCTACTGTGTTTCCTATAGTGCCAGAACAATGTGCTTGCTCAGAACAAAAGAATTGTGCTTCCTATACACACGGGCCATATCTAGTTCAACTATGCTTAGGATACGCTCAAGAACAGTAGCTACTCTTCAGTCCAATACACTGTACCTTCTGGTAACAGAAGCGAGTGATATTTGCACTGTGTATGGCAAGGGGAGCACAATAGTTACTTTCCTTACCAGAAAACAACGTTCGCTCATAGGACCAGAAACTGCATGTCATTCAACTCTATTTCTGACTGGGAAACAAACACTTGCTCACCTTACAAGAAACACACTCTGCTTTTGAGAAAAGAGCACTCTTCTACTTTACTGTGTTTCCTATAGGGCCACAACAGTAAGCTTGTTCACAACAAAGGAACTGTGCTGCCTACACTCACTGGCCATATCTAGTTAAACTCTGCCTAGGAAACTGACAAGAACAGTAGCTTCTCTTCAGGGTAATACACTGTATTTGCTGGGATTAGACACGAGAGCTGTTTGCAATGTTAATGGCATTAGGAGCACAATAGTGACTTTCTGTACCAGAAAACAACTCTTTTTTATTGGACCAGAAATTGCATATGATTCAACTGCGTTTATGAATGGGTAACAAACACTAGCTCCCTTTACAAGAAACACATTCTGCTTTTGAGAAAAGAGCACTCTTCTACTCTACAGTTTTTCCTAAAGGGCCAGAACAGTGAGCTTGCTTAGAACAAAAGAACTGTACTTCCAAAACCCCGGGGCCATATCTAGTTCAACTCTCTTTAGGAAACTCTCAAGAACAGTAGCTCCTCTTCAGTCCAATATACTGTATCTTCTTGAAACAGACACGATTGCTATTTTCACTGTGTATGTTAATGGGAGCACAATAGTGACTTTCCTTACCAGAAAACAAAGCTTGCACGTAGGACCAGAAACTGCATGTGATGCAACTCTGTTTATGAATGGAAAACAAACACTAGCTCGCATTACAAGAAACACACTCTGCTTTTGAGAAAAGAGCACTCTTCTACTCAACTGTGTTTCCTATAGGGCCAGACCAGTGAGCTTGCTCAGAAAAAAAGAACTGTGTTTTTTACACACACGGGACATATCTAGTTCAACTCTGCTTAGGAAACTGACAAGAACAGTAGTTTCTCTAAAGTACAATACACTGTACTTGCTGAGAACACACTCGAGTGCTATTTGTACTGTGTATATGTCAAAGGGAGCGCAACACTGACTTTCCTTACCAGAAAACAACTCTTGCCTATAGGACCAGAAACTGCATGTGATTCGTCTCCGTTCATGATTGAGAAACAAACACTAGCTCACCTTATAAGAAACACACTCTGATTTGAGTAAAGAACATTCTTCTACTCTATTGTGTTTCCTATATGTCCAGAAGAGTGAGCTTGCTCAGATCAAAAGAACTGTGCTTCCTACACACACGGGCCATATCTAGTTCAACTCTGCTTAGGAAAATGACAAGAACGGTAGCTTCTCTGCAGTCTAATACACTGTATTTGCTGGGAGTAGACGCGAGTGCTATTTGCCCTGTGCATGTCAGAGGGAATGCATTAGTGACTTTTTTTTTTTTACCAGAAACCAACTCTTGCTCGTAGGACAGAAACTGCATGTGATTCAACTCCGTTTATGAATGGGAAACAAACACTAGCTCGAATTACAAGAAACACACTCTGCTTTTGAGAAAAGAGCACTCTTCTACTCTACTGTGTTTCCTATAGGGCCTCAAGAGTGAGCTTGCTCAGAACAAAAGAACTGTGCTTCCTAAACACACAAGCCATACCTTGTTCAACTCTGCTTAGGAAACTGACAAGAACAGTAACTTCTCTGCATTCCAATATACTGTACTTGCTGGGAACAGGCGCGACTGCTATTTGCACTGTCTATTTCAATGGGAGCACAATAGTGACTTTCCTTACCAGAAAACAACTCTTGCTCCTAGGACCAGAAACTGTTTGTGATTCAACTCCTTTTATGAATGGGAAACAACAGTAGTTCACCTTACAAGAAACATACTCTGATTTTGAGAAAAGAGCACTCTTCTACCCTACTGTGTTTTCTATAGTGCCAGAACAGTGAGCTTGCACAGACCATAAGAACTGTGCTTCCTACATCCACAAGCCATATCTCGTTCAACTCTGCTTTGAAAGCTGGCAAGAACAGTAGCTTCATCTGCAGTCTATACACTGTACTTGCTGGGAACAGAAACGAGTGCTATTTGCACTGTGTATGGCAAAGGGAGTGGAAGAGTCATTTTCCTTATTAGAAAATAATCTTGCTCATAAGACCAGAAACTGCATGTGATTCAACTCTGTTTATGAATGGGAAACAAACACTAGCTCCCCTAAAAGAAACACACTCTGCTTTTCAGAAAAAAGTACTCTTCTACTCTACTGTGTTTCCTATAGGCCCAGAAAAGTGAGCTTACTCAAAACAAATGAAATGTGCTCCCTACACCCACGGGCCACATCTTGTTCAACTCTGCTTAGGAAATTAACAAAAAGAGTAGATTCTCTTCAGTCTAATACACTGTACTTGCTGGGAACAGACGCGAGTGCTAATTGCACTGTGTATGGCAATGGGAGCGCAATAGTGACTTTCCTTACAAGGAAATGACTCTTGATCATAGGACCAGAAGCTGCATGTGATTCAACTCCGTTTATGAATTTGGAAACAAATACTAGCTCGCATTATGAGAAACACACTGTGCTTTTGAGAAAAGAGCACTCTTCTACTCTACTGTGCTTCCTATAGAGCCAGAACAGTGAGCTTGCTCAGAACAAAAGAACTATGCTTCCTTACTCAAGGGCCATATCTACTTCAACTCATGTTAGGAATTGAATAGAACAGTAGCTTCTCTTCCATCCAAAACACTGTAATTGCTCTTAACAGACGCGAGGGCTATTTGCACTGTGTATGGCAATGGGAGCAAAATAGTGATTTTCCTTACCAGAAAATACTCTTCCTCCTAGGAACACAAACTGCATGTGATTCAACTACCTTTATGAATGGGAAACAAGCACTAGCTCGCCTTACATAAAACACACTCTGCTTTTAGAAAAAAGCACTCCTCTACTCTACTGTGTTTCCTATATTTTCAGAAAAGTGAACATGCTCAGAACAAAAGAACTCTGCTTCCTACACACATGGGTCATATCTAGTTCAACTCTGCTTAGGAAACTGACAAGAACAGTAACTTCTCTGCATTCCATAAACTGTACTTGCTTTGAACAGATGCGAGTGCTCTTTGCACTGTGTTTGACAAATAGATTGCAAGAGTGACTTTCCTTACCAGAAAACAACTCTTGCTCGTAGGATGAAAAACTGCATGTGATACAACTCCGTTTAAGAATGGGAAACAAACACTAGCTCGCCTTACTGGAAACACACTCTGCTTTTGAGAAAGGAGCACTCTTCTACTCTTCTGTGTTTCCTATAGGGCCAGAATAGTGAACTTGTTCAGAACAAAAGAACTGTGCTTCCTACACACACGGGCCACATGTAGTTCATAGCTGCTTAGAAAACTGACAAGAGCAGTAGCTTCTCTTCATTCCAATACACTGTACTTGCTGGGAATAGACGTGCATGCTATTTGCATTGTGTATGTCAATGGGAGCACAAAAGCGACTTTCCTTACCAGAAAACAGCTCTTTCTCGTAGGACCAGAAACTGCATGTGATTCAACTCAGTATATTTGTGGGAAACAAACACTAGCTCACCCTACCTGAAACACACTTTGCATTTGAGAAAAGATCACTCTTCTACTCTATTGTGTTTCTTGTAGGGCCAGAAGAGTGAGCTTGCTCAGAACAAAAGATCTGTGCTTCCTAGATATACACAGTCCATATGTAGTTCAACTCTGCTTAGGAAACTGACAAGAGCAGTAGCTTCTCTTCAGTCCAATACACTGTATTTCCTGGGAGCAGACAGGAGTGCTATTTGCCCTCTGTATGGCAATGGGAGTGCAATAGTGACTGTCCTTACCAGAAAACAACTCTTGCTGGTAGGACCAGAAACTGCATGTGATTCAACTCCGTATATGAATGGTAAACAAACACTAGCTCGCCTTACAAGAAACATACTTTGCTTTTAAGAAAAGGGCACTCTTCTACTCTACTGTTTTTCATGAAGGGCCAGAACTGTGAGCTTGCTTAGAACAAAGGAACTGTGCTTCCTAAACCCCCAGGACATATCTAGTTCAATTCTGCTTAGGAAACTCTCTAGAAAAGTAGCTTCTCTTCAATCCAATACACTGTACCTTTTGGAAACAGATGTGACTGTGATTTGAACTGTGTATGGCAATGGGAGAACAATAGTGACTTTCCTTATCAGAAAACAACTCCTGTTCGTAGGACCAGAAACTGCCTGTGATTCAACTCCGTTTATGAATGGGAAACCAACACTAGCTCGCCCTACAAGAAACACACTCTGTTTTGAGAAAAGATCACTCTTCTACTCTACTGTGTTGCCATGTTGGGCCAGAACAGTGAGCTTGTTCAGAACAAAAGAACTGTGCCTCCTACACATACGGTCCATATGTAGTTCTACTCTGCTTAGGAAACTGACAAGAGCAGGAGCTTCTTTTCAGTCCAACACACTCTACTTCCTGGGAACAGACAGGAGTGCTATTTACACTCTGTATGGAAATTTGAGTGCAATAGTGACTTTCCTTACCAGAAAACAACTCTTGCTCCAAGGACCAGAAACTGCATGTGATTCAACTCCGTTTATGAATGGGAAACAACACTAGCTCGCCATGTATGAAACACTCTCTGCTTTGAGAAAAGAGCACTCTTCTACTCTACCGTGTTTCCTATATTGCCAGAACAGTGAGCTTGCTCAGAACATAAGAACTGTGCCTCCTACACATATGGTACATAACTAGTTCAACTCTGCTTTGAAAGCAGACAAGAACAGTAGCTTCTCTTCAGTCCAATACACTTTACTTGCTGGGAACAGACAGGAGTGTTATTTGCACTCTGTATGGCAATGGGAGTGAAATAGTGACTTTCCTTGCCAGAAAACAACTCTTGCACGTAGGAAGAGAAACTGCATGTGATTCAACTGCGTTTATGAATGGGAAACAAACACTAACTCGCCTTACAAATAGCACACTATGCTTTTGAGAAAAGATCACTCTTCTACTTTCTGTGTTTCCAATAGGGCCAGAACAGTGAGATTGCTCAGAACAAAAGAACTTTGTGCCCTACACATGGGCCATATCTAGTTCAACTCTACTTAGGAAACTGACAAGAACAGTAGCTTCTTTTCAGTCCAATACACTGTACTTGCCTGGAACAGAAAAGAGTGCTATTAGCACTATGTATGTCAATGTGAGTACAACAGTGACTTTCCTTTCCAGAAAATAACTCTTTCTTGTTGGACCAGAAACTGCACGTGATTCAACTCAATTTATGAATGGGAAACAAACAGTAGCTCGCCTTACAAAAAACACACTCCGCTTTTGAGTAAAGAGCACTTTTCTACTTTACTGTGTTTCCTGTAGGGCCAGAACAGTGAGCATGCTCAGAACAAAAGAACTGTGCTTCCTAAACACATGGGCCATATGTAATTCAACTCTGCTTAGGAAACTGACAAGAACAGTAGCTTCTCTGCAGTCTAATACACTGTACTTGCTGGGAACATACGCGAGCACTATTTGCAAATTTTATGGCAGTGTGAGCGCAACAGTGACTTTCCTTACGAGAAATCAACTCTTGCTCATAGGACCAGAAACTCCATGTGATTCAACTCTGTATATGAATGGGAAACAAACAGTAGCTCGAATTACAAGAAACACACTCTGCTTTTGAGAAAAGT
The DNA here is from genome assembly GCF_949786415.1 of Peromyscus eremicus. NCBI lineage: Eukaryota > Metazoa > Chordata > Mammalia > Rodentia > Cricetidae > Peromyscus > Peromyscus eremicus. The sequence continues at coordinate 57,152 of NW_026734287.1, read as the reverse complement.
GCACACTTCTTCTCTACTGTGTTTCCAATCGGCCAGAAGAGTGAGATTGCTCAGAACAAAAGAACTGTGCTTCCCACACACGGGCCATATCTAATTCAATGCTGATTAGGAAACTGACAAGAACTGTAGCTTCTCTTCAGTCCAATACACTGTACTTCCTGAAAAGAGATGCGAGTGCTATTTGCAAAGTATATGGCAATGGGAGCACAATAGTGAATTTCCTTACCAGAAAACAACTCTTGCTCATAGGACCAGAAAGTGCATGTGTTTCAACTCAATTATAAATGGGAAACAGACACTAGTTTGCCTTACAATAAACACACTCTGCTTTTGAGAAAAGAGCACTCTTCTACTCTAATATTTTTCCTCCAGGGCCAGAACAGTGAATTTGCTCAGAAAAAAAGAACTGTGCTTCCTAAACACACAGGCCATATCTAGTTCAAATCTGCTTTGGAACTGACAAGAACAATAGCTTCTCTTCAGTCCAATACACTGTACATGCTGGGAACAAACGAGTGAGCTATTTGCACTGTGAATGGCAAAGGGAGCACAATACTGACTTTTCCTACAAGAAAACAACTCTTGCTCGTAGGACCAGAAACTGCATGTGATTCAAGTCCTTTTGTGAATTGGAAACAACACTAGATCGCCTTACAAGAAACACACTCTGATTTTGAGAGAAGAGCCCTCTTCTACTCTACTGTGTTTCCTATGTGACCAGAACAATGAGCTTCCTCCCAACAAGAGAACTGTGCTTCCTATACACACGGGCCATTTCTAGGTGAACTCTGCTTAGGAAACTGACAATAACAGTAGCTTCTCTTAAGTCTAATACACTGTACTTGCTGAGACAAAACGAGCATGATATTTGAACTGAGTATGGCAAAGGGAGCGCAATAGTGATTTTCCTTAGCAGAAAAAAACTTTGCTCTTAGGACCAGAAACTGCATGTTATTCAATTCCATTTATGAATGGGAAACAAACACTACCTCGCCTTACCAGAAACAAACTCTTCTTTTGAGAAAAGAGCACTCATCTACTCTACTGTGTTTCCTGTAGGGCTAGAACAGTGAGTTTGCCCAGAACAGAACAACTGTGCTTCCTAGACACACAGGCCATATCTAGTTCAACGCTGCTTGAGAAACTGACAAGAACAGTAGTTTTTCTTAAGTTCAATACACTGTACTTGCTGGGAAGAGACGCGAATGCTATTTGCACTGTGTCTGGCAATGGGAGCGCAATAGTATCTTTCCTTTCCAGAAAACAACTCTTGCTCGTAGGACCAGAAATTGCATGTGATTCAACTCCATTTATGAATGGGAAACAAACACTAGCTCGCCTGACAAGAAAGACATTCTGTTTTTGAGAAAAGAGGACACTTCTAGTCTACTGTGTTTCCAATAAGGCCAGAACAATGAGCTTGCTCAGAACAAAAGAACTCTGCTTCCTACACACACGAGCCATGTCTAGTTCAACTCTGCTTAGGAAACTGACAAGAACAGTAGCTTCTCTTCAGTCCAATACACTACTTCTGGGAAGAGACACAAGTGCTATTTGCACTGTGTATGGCAAACGGAGCACAATAGTGTCTTCCTTAAAAAAAAAACAACTCTTGTGCATAGGACCAGAAACTGCATGTGATATAACTCTGTTTATGAATGGGAAACAAACAGTAGCTCGCCTTACAAGAACCACACTCTAAGTTTGAGAAAAGAGCACTCATCTACTCTAATATGTTTCCTATATTGCCAGAACTGTGAGCTTGCTCAGAACAAAAGAACTGTGCTTCCTAAACACACGGCCATATCTACTTCAACACTGCTTATCAAACTGACAAGAATAGTAGCTTCTCTTCAGTCCAATACACTGTACTTGCTGGGAACAGATGCGAGTGCTATTTGCACTGTGTATGGCAATGGGAGCTCAGTAGTGACTTTCCTTAGCAGAAAAAAACTCTTGCTGTTAGGACATGAAACTTTATGTGAATCAACTCCGTTTGTGAATTGGAAACAAATAGTAGCTCACATTACCAGAAATACACTCTGCTTTCGAGAAAAGAGCACTCTTATATTCTACTGTGTTTCCTATAGGGCTAGAACAGTGAGCTTTCTCTGAACAAAAGAACTGTGCTTCCTACACACAGGGGCCATATCTAGTTCAACTCTGCTTAAGAAACTGACAAAACAGAAGCTTCTCTTCAGTCCAATACACGTTACTTGCTTGGAACTGACAAGAGTGCTATTTGCACTGTGTATGGCAAAGGGAGCGCAATAGTGAATATCATTACCAGAAAACAACTCTTACTCACAGGACCAGAAAGTGCATGTGATTCAACTCCTTTTATGAATGGGAAACAAACAGTAGCTCACCTTACGAGAAACACTCTGCTTTTGAGAAAAGTGCACTCTTCTACTGTACTGTTTTTCTTATAAGGCCAGAACAGTGAGCTGGCTCAGAACAAAAAAACTGTGCTTCCTACACAGGTGCCATATCTAGTTCAACACTGCTTAGGAAACTGACAAGAACAGTAGCTTCTCTTCCATCCAATACACTGTACGTGCTCGGAAGAGACGTGAGTGTAATTTGCACTGTGTAGGGCATTGGGAGTACAATAGTGACTTTCCTTACCACGAAACAACTCTTGCTCAAAGGACCAGAAACTCAATGTGGTTCAACTCTGTTTATGTATGGGAAACAAACACCAGCTCGCCTTACAAGAATCACATTCGGCTTTGAGAAAAGAGCACGCTTCTTCTCTACTGTGTTTCCTATGTGGCCACAAGAGTGAGCTTGCTCAGAACAAAAGTACTCTGCTTCCTAAAACACGGGCTATATCTAATTCAACTCTGCTTAGAAAACTGACAAGAACAGGAGCCTCTCTTCGGTTCAATACACTGTACTTATTGAAAGCCGACACGAGTGTTATTTGCACTGTGTATGGCATTTGGAGCATGATAGTGACTTTTCTTACCAGAAAACAACTCTTGCTCATAGGAGCAGAAACTGCATGTGATTCAAATCCGTTTGTGAAAGGGAAACAACTACTAGCTCGCCCTACCAAAAACACACTCTGCTTTGGGAAAAGAGAACTCTACTACTATACTGTGTTTCCTATATTGCCAGAATAGTGAGCTAGCTCAGAACAAAAGTACTGTGCTTCCTAAACACACAGGCCATATCTAATTCAACTCTGCTTAGGAAACTGACAAAAACAGGAGCCTCTCTTCAGTCAAATACACTGTACTTGCTGGGAACAGAGGCGAGTGCTTTTTGCACTGTGTATGGCAATAGGAGCACAATATTAACTTTCCTTATCAGAAAACAACTCTTGCTTCTAGGACCCGAAACTGGGTGTGATTCAACTCCGTTCATGAATGGGAAACAAGCACTAGCTCGCCTTACAAGAAACACAATCTGCTTTTGAAAACAAAGTACTCTTCTACTCTACTGTGTTTCCGATAGGGCCAGAACAGTGAGCTTGCTCAGAACAAAAGTACTGTGCTTCCTACACACACGGGCCATATCTAGTTCAACTTTGCTTACGAAACTGACAAGAACAGTAGCTTCTCTTCAATCCAATACACTGTAATTGTTGGTTACAAACGCAAGTGCTATTTTCACTGTGTATGGCAATGGGAGCACAATAGTGACTTTCCTTACTGGAAAAAAACTCTTGCTGTTAGGACCAGAAACTCCATGTGATTCAACTCTTTTTGTGAATGGGAAATAAACAGCAGCTCACCTTACCAGAAACACACTCTGCTTTTGAGAAAAGAGCACTCATCTACTCTACTGTGTTTCCAATAGGGCTAGAAGAGTGAGCTTGCTCAGAACAAAAGAACTGTGCTTCCTACACACAGGGGCCATATCTAGTTCAACTCTGCTTAGGAAACTGACAAGAAAAAAAAGCTTCTCTTCAGTCCAATAAACTGTACTTGCTGGGAACATACAAGAGTGCTTTTTTCACTGTGTATGGCAATGGGAGCACAATAGTGACTTTAGTTACCAGAAGATAACTCTTGCTCATAGGACCAGAAACTGCATATGATTCAACTCTATTTGTGAATGAGAAACAAACACTAGCTCGCCTTACAAGAAACACACTCTACTTTTGATAAAAGAGCACTATTCTACTCTACTGTGTTTCCTATAGGGCCCGAAGAGTGAGCTTTCTCAGAAAAAGAGAACTATGCATCCTAACACAAGGGCCATATCTAGTTCAACTTCCTTTGGAACTGAATAGAACAGTAACCTCTCTTCAGTCCAATACACTGTACTTGCTGGTAACAGACGAGCGTGCTATTAGCACTCTGTATGGCAATGGGAGCACAATAGTGACTTTACTTACCAGAAAACAACTCTTATTGTAGGACCAGAATCTGCATGAGATTCAACACCATTTATGAATGGGAAACAAACAGTAGCTCGCCTTACCACAAACATACTCTGCTTTTGAGAAAAGAGCACTCTTCTATTCTACTGTTTTTCCTATATGGCCAAAAGAGTGAGCATGCTCAGATAAAGGAACTGTGCTTCCTACACACACGGGCCATATCTATTTAATCTCTCCTAGGAAGCTGACAAGAACAGTTGCTTCTCTTCAGTCCAGTACACTGTAAAGCTGCTGCAAGATGCAACTGCTATTTGCACTGTGTATGGCAATGGGAGCACAATACTGACTTTCTAAACCAGAAAACAACTCTTGCTCGTAGAAGCAGAACCTGCATTTGATTCAACTCCGTTTCTGACTGGGAAACAAATACTAGCTCGCCTTACAAGAACCACGCTCTGCTTTTGAGAAAAGAGCACTCTTCTACTCTACTGTGTTTCCTAAAGGGCCAGAACAGTGACATTGCTCAGAAAAAAAGAACTGTGCTTCCTACACCCAGGGTCTATACCTAGTTCAACTCTATTAGAAAATAGAGAAGAACAATAGCTTCTTTTCACTCCAATACACTGTACTTGCTGGAAACAGACGCTAGGGCTATTTGCACTGTGTATGGCAATGAAAGTGCAATAGTGTCTTTCCTTACCAGAAAGCAACTCTTGCTCGAAGGAACAGAAACTGCATGTGATTCAACTCCATTTTTGAATAGGAAAAAAACACTAGCTCGCCATACAAGAAAAACACTCTGCTTTTGAGAAATGAGCATTCTTCTACTCTACTGTTTTCCCCATAGGGTCAGAACAGTGAGATTGCTCAGAACAAAAGAACTGTGCTTCCTACACTCATAGGACATATCTAGTTCACCTCTGCTTAGAAAACTGACAGAAACAGAAGCGTCTCTTTAGTCGAATACATCGTACTTGCTGGGAACAGACGCAAGTGCTATTTGCACTGTGTATAACAATAGGAGCACAATAGTGACTTTCCTTACCAGAAAACAACTCTTGCGCATAGGACCAGAAACTACATGTGATTCATCTCCGTTTATGAATGGGAAACAAACACTAGCTGGTCTTAAAAGAAACACACTCTGCTTTTGTGAAAAGAGCATTTTTCTACTCCACTGAGTTTCCTACAGGGCCAGAACAAGAGCTTACTCAGAACAAAAGCACTGTGCTTCCTCCACACACGGGCCATATCTAGTTCAACTCTGTTTAGGAAACTGATAAAAACAGAAGTCACTCTTCAGTCCAATACACTGTACTTGCTGGGAACAAATGCGAGAGCTATTTGCACTGTGTATGGCAATGGGAGCACAATAATGACTTTCCTTACCAGAAAACAACTCTTCCTCATAGCACCAGAAACTGCATGTGAATCAACTCCGTTTATGAATGGGAAACAAATACTAGCTCGCCTTACAAGAAACACACTCTGCTTTTGAGAAAAGAGCACTCTTCTACTCTACTGTGTTTCCTACTGGCCAGAACAGGAGCATCCTCAGAAAAAAAGCTTCCAACACCCATGGGCCATATCTAGTTCAACTCTGCTTAGGAACCTGACAAGAACAGTAGAATCTCTTCAGTCCAATACACTGTACTTGCTGGGAACAGACGCGAGTGCTATTTGCAATGTGTACGGCAAAGCGAACACAATAGTGACTTTACTTACCAAAAAACAACTCTTGCTCGTAGGATCAGAAATTTTAGGTGATTCAACTCCGTTCATGATGGGGAAACAAACACTAGTTCGACTTACAAGAAACACACTCTGCTTTTGAGAAAATAGCACTCCTCTACTCTACTGTGTTTCCTATAGGGCTTGAACAGTGAGCTTGCTCAGAACAAAAGAACAGTGCTTCTTACGCACACTGGGCATATTTAGTTCAACTCTGCCTAGGAAACTGAGAAGAACAGTAGCTTCTCTTCATTCCAAGACACTGTACTTGCTGGGAATTTTCGCTAGTTCTATTTGCACTGTGTATGGATATGGGAGATCAATAGTGACTCTCCTTAACTGAAAACAACTTTTGCTCATAGGACCAGAAAGTGCATGTGATTCAACTCCATTTATAAATGGGAAACAAACACTAGCTTGCCTTATAGGAAACTCCCTCCATTTAAGAAAAGAGCACTCATCTACTCTTCATGTTTCCTATAGGACCAAAACAGTGAGCTTACTCAGAACAAAAACTGTGCTTCCTACACAAACGGTCCATATCTAGTTCAACTCTGCTTAGGAACCTGACAAGAACAGTAGAATCTCTTCAGTGCAATACACTGTACTTGCTGGGAACAGACGCGAGTGCTATTTGCAATGTGTATGTCAAAGGGAACGCAATAGTGACTTTACTTACCAAAAAAAACCTCTTGCTCCTAGGATCAGAAATTTCAGGTGATTCAACTCCGTTTATGATTGGGAAACAAACACTAGCTCGCCTTACAAGAAACACACTCTGCTTTTGAGAAAATAGCACTCTTCTACTCTACTGTGATTCCTATAGGGCTTGAACAGTGAGCTTGCTCAGAAAAAAAGAAGAGTGCTTCTTACGCACACTGTGCATATTTAGTTCAACTCTGCCTAGGAAACTGACAAGAACAGTAGTTTCTCTTCAGTCCAATACACTGTACAGGCTGGGAACAGTCGGGAGTGCTATTTGCACTTCATATGGCAATGGGAGCACAATAGTGACCTTTTTTTTTAGCAGAAAACAACTCTTGCTCATAGGACCTGAAAATGCATGTGAATCAACTCCGTTTATGAATCGGAAACAAACACTAGCTTCCCTACAAGAAACACACTCTGCTTTTGAGAAAAGAGCACTCTTCTACTCTACTGTGTTTCCTAAAGGGCCAGAAGAGTGAGCTTGCTCAGAAAAAAAAAACTGTGCTTCCTACACACAGAGGACATATCTAGTTCAACTCTGCTTAGGAAGCTCACAAGAACAGTAGCTTCTCTTCAGTCCAATACACTTAACTTGCTGGAAAGTCACGCGAGTGCCATTTGCACTGTGTATGTCAATGGGAGCACAATAGTGACTTTCCTTACCACAAAATAATTCCTGCATGTACGACCACAAACTGCATGTGATTCAACTCTCTTTAGGAATGGGAAACAAACACTAGCTCACCTTGCAAGAAACACACTCTGCTTTTGAGAAAAGAGCACTCTTCTACTCTGCTCTGTTTCCTACAGGGCCAGAACAGTGAACTTGCTGAGAACAAAGAACTGGGCTTCCTACACACGCGCACCATATGTAGTTCAACTCTGCTTAGGAAACTAACAAGAAAAGAATCTTCTCTCAATCCAATACACTGTATTTGGTGGGAACAAATAGGAGTACTATTTGCACTGTGTATGCAAAATGGGAGTGCAATAGTGACTTTCTTTACCAGAAAAATACTCTTGCTCGTAGGAACAGACTGCTTGTGATTCAACTCCGCTTATGAATGGGAAACATACACTACCTTGCCTTACAAGAAACACACTCTGCTTTTGAGAAAAGAGCACTCTACTACTCTACTGTGTTTCCTATAGGGCCAGAATAGTGAGCTTGCTCAGAACAAAACAACTGTACTTCCTACACACACGGGCCATACATAGTTTAACTGTGCTTAGAAAACTGACAAGAACAATAGATTCTCTTCTGTCCAATACACTTTTCTTTGCTGGAAACAGACGTCAGTGCTATTTGCACTGTGTATATCAATGCGGGCACAATAGGGACTTTCGTTACCAGAAAACAACTCTTACTCGTAGGACCAGAAACTACATGTGATTCAACTCCGTTTAATAATGGGAAACAAACACTAGCTCGCGTTACGTGAAACACACTCTGCTTTTGAGAAAAGAGCACCCTTCTGCTCTACTGTGTTTCCTATAGAGCCAGAACAGTGAGCTTACTCAGAACAAAAGAACTGTGCTTTCTACACATACGGGCCATATCTAGCTCAACACTGCTTCGGAAACTGACAAGAACAGTAGCTTCTGTTCAGTACAATACACTGTACTTGCAGGGAACAGACGCGAGTGCTATTTGCACTCTGTATGGCAATGGGAGCATAATATGACTTTCCTTCCAGGAAACAACTCTTGCTTGTAGGACCAGAAATTGCTTGTGATTCAACTTATTTTATGATTGGGAAACAAATACTAACTAGGTTACAAGTAAAACCCTCTGCTTTTGAGAAAAGAGGACTCTTCTTCTCTACTGTGTTTCCTATAAGGCCAGAACAGTGAGCTTTCTCAGAACAAAAGAACTGTGCTTCCTACACACACGGGCCATATATAGTTCAACTCTGCTTAGGAAATTGGAAAGAACAGTAGCTCCTCTTAATTCCAATACACTGTATTTGCTGGGAAGAGACACGAGTGCTATTTGTACTGTGTATGGAAATGGGAGCTCAATAGTGATTTTCCTTACAAGAAAACAACTCTTGCTCATAGGACCAGAAACTGCATGTGCTATAACTCTGTTTATGAATGGGAAACAAACAGTAGCTCGTCTTACCAGAAATACACTCTGCTTTTGAGAAATAAGCACTCTTCTACTCTACTGTGCTTCCTATAGGGCCAGAAGAGTGAGCTTGCTCAGAACAAATGAACTGTGCTTCCTACACAGATGGGCCATACCTAGTTCAACTATGGTTTGGAAACTAACAAGAACATTAGCTTATCTTCAGTCCAGTACACTGTACTTGCTGGGAACAGACAGGAATGCTATTTGCACTGTGTATGGCAAAGGGAGCGCAATAGTGACTTTCCTTACCAGAAAAAAATTCTTGCTCATAGGACCAGAAACTACATGTGATTCAAGTCCTTTTATGAATGGGAAACAAACACTAGCTCACCTTTCAAGAACAACACTCTGCATTTGAGAAAGGAGCACTCTTATACTCTACTGATTTTCCTAAATGGCCAGAATAGTGACCTTGCTCAGAACAAAAGAACTGTGCTTTCCACACCCAGGTGCCATACCTAGTTCAACTCTGTTTAGGAAATTGAGAAGAAAAGTAGCTTCTCTTCAGTCCAATACACTGTACTTTCTGGGACCAGAAGCGAGTGCTATTTGCATTATGTATAGCAATGAAAGCGCAATAGTGAATTGCCTTACCAGAACACAACTCTTGCTCATAGGACCATAAACTGCATGTGATTCAACGCCATTTATGAATGGGGAACAAACACTAGCTCGCCTTACAAGAAACACACTCTGCTTTAGAGAAAAGAGCACTCTTGTACTCTACTGTGTTTCCTATAGGGCTAGAAGAATGAACTTGCTCAGAACAAAAGAACTGTGCTTCCTACACACATGGGCCATATCTAGTTCAAATCTACTTAGGAACTGACAAGAACAGCATCTTCTCTTCAGTCTAATACACTGTACTAGCTGGGAACAGACAGGAGTGCTATTTGCACTGTATATAGCAATGGGAGCACAGTAGAGACTTTCCTTACCAGAAAACAACTCTTGCTCATAGGACCAGAAACTGCATGTGATTCAACTCCGTTTATGAATGGGAAACAAACACTACCTTGCATTACAAGAAACACACTCTGCTTTTGAGAAAAGAGCACTCTTCTACTCTACTGTGTTTCCTATAGGGCCAGAACAGTGTTCTTGCTCAGAACAAAAGAACTGTGCTTCCTACACCGAGGGGCCATACCTAGTTCAACTCTGATTTGGAAACTGACAAGAACTGCAGCTTCTCTTCATTCCAATACACTGTATTGCTGGGAACAGGCCTGAATGCTATTACCACGGTGTATGGCAATGAGAGCACAATAGTAACTTTCCTTACCAGAAAACAACTGTTGCTCATAGGACCAGAAACTGCAAGTGCTTCAAATCTGTTTATGAATTGGAAACAATAGTAGCTAGCTTACAAGAAAAACACTCTGCTTTTGAGAAAAGAGCACTCTTCTGCTCTTCTGGGTTTTCTATAGGGACAGAAGAGTTAGCTTGCTCAGAACAAAAGAACTGTGCTTCCTACACACATCGGCCATATCTAGTCCAACTCTACTTAGGAAACTGACAAGAACAGTAGCTTCTCTTCAGTCCTATACACTATACTTGCTGGGAACACACGTGAGTGCTCTTTGCAATGTGTATGGCAATGGGAGCGCAATAGTGACTTTCCTTACCAGAAAACAATTCTTGCTCATAGGACCAGAAACTACATGTGATTCAAATCCGTTTAGGAATGGGAAACAAATACTAGCTCGCCTTTCAAGAGCAACACTCTGCATTTGAGAAAAGAGCACTCTTCTACTCTATTGTGTTTCCTATAGGCCCAGAAAAGTGAGCTTGCTCAGAACAATAGAACTGTGCTTCCTACACACATGGGCCATACCTATTTCAACAGTGCTTAGGAAACTGACAAGAAATATTGATTCTCTTCACTCCAATACACTGCAATTGCTGGGAACAGACGTGAGTGCTATATGCACAGTGTATGGCAATGGGAGCACGATAGAGACTTTCTTACCAGAAAACAACTCTTGCTCATAGGACCAGAAACTGCATGTGATTCAACTCCGTTTATGAATGAGAAAAAACACTACCTCGCATTACAAGAAACACACTCTGCTCTTCAGAAAAGAGCACTCTTCTTCTTTACTGTGTTTCCTATAGGGCCAGAACAGTGACCTCCTTCAGAACAAAAAAACTGTGCTTCCTACACCCAGGTGCCATACCCCTACACCCAGGTGCCATACCTAGTTCAACTCTGGTTAAGAAATTGAGAGTAACAGTAGCTTCTCTTCAGTCCACTACACTGTATTGCTGGGACCATACGTGAGTGCTATTGCATTTTGTATGGCAATGAAAGCACAATAGTGAATTTCCTTACCAGAACACAACTCTTCCTCATAGGACCAGAAAATATATGTGATGTGTCTCCGTTTTTGAATGGGAAACAAACACTAGCTCGGCTCACAAGAAACACACTCTGCTTTTGAGAAAAGTGCATTCTTCTACTCTACTGTGTTTCCTATAGGGCCAGAACAGTGAGCTTGCTCAGAACAAAAGAACTGTGGTTCCTACACACACGGGCCATATCTACTTCAACTCTGCTTAGGAAACTGACAAGAACAGTAGCTTCTCTTCAGTCCAATACACTGTACTTGCTGGGAACAGAAGTGAGTGCTATTTGCACTGTGTATGGCAATGGGAGCGCAATAGTGACTTTCCTTACCAAAAAACAATTCTTGCTCCTAGGACCAGAAACTACATGTTATTCAACCCCATTTATGAATGGGAAAGAAACACTAGTTCACCTTACAAGAAAAATACTATGCTTTTGAGAAAAGAATACTCTTCTACTCTACTGTGTTTCCTATAGTGCCAGAAAAGTGAGCTTGCTCAGAACCAAAGAACTGTGCTTCCTACACCCACGGGCCATAGTTAGTTCAACTCTACTTAGAAAACTTACAGGAACAATAGGTTCTCTTCAGTCTAATACACTTTTCTTTGCTGGGAAGCGACGTGAGTGCTATTTGCACAGTGTATGGCAATGTGACCACAATAGTGACTTTCCTTACCAGAAAACAACTCTTGCTCATAGGACCAGACACTGCATGTGATTCAACTTCTTTTATGAATGGGAAAAAACACTACCTCCCATTACAAGAAACACACTCTGCTTTTGATAAAACAGCACTCTTCTACTCTACTGTGTTTCCTATAGGGCCAGAACAGTGAGCTTGCTCAGAACAAAAGAACTGTGCTTCCTACACACATGGGCCATATCTAGTTCAACTCTTTTTAGGAACTGACAAGAACAGTAGCTTCTCTTCATTCCAATACACTGTACTAGCTGGGAACAGACGATTGTGCTATTTGCACTGTGTATGAAAATGGGAGCACAATAGTGACTTTGCTTACCAGAAAACAACTCTTACTCATAGTACAAGAAACTGCTTGTGATTCAACTCCGTTTATGAATGGGAAGCAAATACTAGCTAGCTTACAAGAAAAACACTCTGCCTTTGAGAAAAGAGCACTCTTCTGCTCTACTGGGGTTCCTATAGGTCCAGAAGAGTTAGCTTGCTAAAACAAAAGAACTGTGCTTCCTAAACACATGGGTCATATCTAGTTCAACTCTGCTTAGCAAACTGACAAGAACAGTAGATTCCATTCAGTCTAATACACTGTACTTCCTGGGAACAGATGAGAGTATAATTTGCAGTGTATAGCAATGGTAGCACAATAATTTCTGTTGTTATCAGAAAACAACTCTTGCTCCTAGGACCAGAAACTGCATGTGATTCAACTCTGTTTATGAATGGGAAACAAACACTTGCTCGCCTTACAAGAAACGCACTCTGCTTTTGAAAAAAGAGCACTCTTCTACTCTACTGTGTTTCTAATAAGGCCAGAACAGTTAGCTTTCTCAGAACAAAAAAACTGTGCTTCTTACACACACGGGCTATATCTAGTTCACCTCTCCTTAGGAAACTGACAAGAACAACATCTTCTCTTCAGTCCAATACACTGTACTTGCTGGGTTCAGATGCGAGTGCTATTTGCAGTTTATGACAGTGGGAGCATAATAGTGACTTTATTTACCAGAAAACAACTCTTGCTAGTAGGACCAGATACTCCATGTAATCCAACTCTGTTTATGAATGGGAAACAAACACTAGCTCGCCTAGAAAAACACACTCTGCTTTTGAGAAGAGATCACTCTTCTATTCTACTGTGTTTCCTAAAGGGACAGAACAGTGACCTGGCAAAGAAAAAAAGAACTGTGCTTCCTACACCCAGGGGCCATAACTGCTTCAACTCTATTAGGAAATAGAGAAGAACAGTAGCTTCTCTTCAGTCCAATACACTGTACTAGCAGGGAACAGACTTGAGTGCTATTTGCACTCTGTATGGCAATGGGAGCACAATAGTGACTTTCCTTACCAGAAAACAACTCTTGTTCATAGGAACAGAAACTGCATGTGATTCAACTCCATTTATGAATGTGAAACAAAAACTAGCTTGCCTTACAAGATACACACTCTGCTTTTGAGAAAAGAGCATTCACTCTTCTCTACTGTGCTTCATTTAGGTCCAGAACAGTCAGCTTGCTCAGAAAAAAAGAACTGTGCTTCCTACACACCCAGGATATATGTAGTTCAACTCTGCTTAGGAAAGTGACAAGAACAGCAGCTTCTCTCCAGTCCAATACACTTTACATTTTGGGAACACACGCGAGTGCTATATGCATTGTATATGGCATTGGGAGTGCAATAGTGACTTTCCTTAACAGAAAACAACTCTTGCTCATAGGACTAGAAACTGCATGTGATTCAACTCCGTTTATGATTGGGAAACAAACACTAGCTCACCTTAAATTAAAAACACTGTGCTTTTGAGAAAAGAGCACTCTTCTACTCTACTGTGTTTCTTATAGGGCCAGAACAATGAGCTTGTTCACAACAAAGGAACTGTGCTTCCTACACCCAGGGGCCATACCTAATTCAACTCCTGTTAGGAAACTGACAAGAACAATAGATTGTCTTCAGTCCAATACACTGTACTTGCTGGGAACAGATGCGAGTCCTATTTGCAATATGTATGGCAATGGGAGCACAATAGTGACTTTCCTTACTAGAAAACAACTCAAGCTCGTAGGATCAGAAACTGCATTTGATTCAACTCCGTTTATGAATGGGTAACACATACTCACTTGTTTTAGAAGAAACACACTCTGCTTTTGAGAAAAGAGCACTTTTCTACTCTTCTGTGTTTCCTATAGGCCCAGAACAGTGAGCTGGCTCAGAACAATAGAACTGTGCTTCCTACACAGACTGGCCATATCTGTTTCAACTCTGCTAAGGAAACTGACAAGAACAGTAGCTTCTCTTCAGTCCAATACACTGTACTTGTTGGGAACAGACGCGAATGCTATTTGCACTGTGTATGGCAATGGGACACAATAATGACTTTCCTTTGAGAAAACAACTCTTTGTCATAAGACCAGAAACTCCTTGTGATTCAACACCGTTTAGAAATGGGAGAAAAACAATAGCTCACCTTACAAGAAACACACTCTGCTTTTGAGAAAAGAGCACTTTTCTACTCTACTGTGTTTCCTATAGGGCCAGAACAGTGAGCTTGCTCAGAACAAAAGAAAAGTGCTTCCTACACACAGGGGCCATATCTAGTTCAATGCTCTTTAAAACTGACAAGAATGGTATCTTCCCTTCAGTCCAATACACTGTATTTGCTGGGAGAGATGTGAGTGCTATTTGCACTATGTATATTAATGGTAGCGCAAAAGTGACTTTCCTTACAAAAAAACATGTCCTGCTTGTAGGACGAGAAACTGCATGTGATTCAACTCCGTTTATGAATGGGAAACAAACATTAGCTCCTCTTACAAGAAACACACTCTGCTTTGGAGAAGAGAGCACTCTTCTACTCTACCATTTTTCCTATAGTGCCAGAACAGTAGCTTCTCTTCAGTACAATACACTATACTTGCTGGGAAGAGAAACAAGTGCTATTTGTACTGTGTATGGCAATGGGACACAATAATGACATTCCTTCGAGAAAACAACTCTCTGTCTTAGGACCAGAAACTCCTTGTGATTCAACTCCTTTTAGGAATGGGAGACAAACACTAGCTCGCCTTACAAGAAACACACTCTGCTTTTGAGAAAAGAGCATTCTTCTACTCTACTTGTTTCCAATAGGGCCAGAACAGTGAGCTTGCTCAGAACAAAAGAACTGTGCTTCCTACACACGGCCCATATCTAGTTCAACACTGCATAGGAAACTGACAAGAACAGTAGCTTCTCTTCAGTCCAATACACTGTACTTGCTGGGAATAGACGCGAGTGCTACATGCACTGTGTATGAGATTGGGAGCACAATAGTGACTTTCCTTACAAGAAAACAACTCTTGCTCGTAGGACCAGAAACTGTGTGTGACACAACTCCGTTTATGAATGGGAAACAAACTCTAGCTCACCTTACATGAAACACACTCTGCTTTTGAGAAAAGAGCACTCTTCTACTCTACTCTGTTTCTTATAGGGCCAGAACAGTGAGCTTGTTCAGAGCAAAGGAACTGTGCTTCCTACACCCATGGGCCACACCTAATTCAACTCTGGTTATGAAACTGACAAGAACAATTGATTCTTGTCAGTCCAATACACTGTACTTGCTGGGAACAGATGCGAGTCCTATTTGCAATGTGTATGGCAACGGGAGCGCAATAGTGACTTTTCTTTCCAGAAAACAACTCTTGTTCATAGTACCAGAAACTGCATGTGATAAAAATCCGTTTAAGAGTTTGAGGCCGGGTGGTGGTGGCGCACGCCTTTAATCCCAGCACTCGGGAGGCAGAGCCAGGAAGAGCTCTGTGAGTTCAAGGCCAGCCTGGGCTACCAAGTGAGTACCAGGAAAGGCACAAAGCTACACAGAGAAACCCTGTCTCGAAAAACCAAAAAAAAAAAAAAAAGAGTGGGAAACAAGCACTAGCTCGTCTTACAAGAACCACACTGTGCTTTTGAGAAAAGTGCACTCTTCTACTCTAGTGTGTTTCCTAAAGGGCCAGAACAGTGACATTGCTCAGAACAAAAGAACTGTGCTTCCTACACCCAGGGTCCATACCTAGTTCAACTCTATTAGAAAATAGAGAAGAACAATAGCTTCTTTTCACTCCAATACACTGTAATTGCTGGGAACAGACGCTAGGGCTATTTGCACTGTGTATGGCAATGAAAGTGCAATAGTGTTTTTCCTTACCAGAAAGCAACTCTTGCTCGAAGGAACAGAAACTGCATGTGATTCAACTCCATTTATGAATAGGAAAAAAACACTAGCTCGCCGTACAAGAAAAACACTCTGCTTTTGAGAAAAGAGCACTTTTCTACTCTACTGTGTTTCCTAGAGGGCCAGAACAGTGAGCTTGCTCAGAACAAAAGAACAGTTCTTCCTACACACACGAGCCATATCTAGTCACACTTTGCCTAGGAAACTGACAAGAACAGTAGCTTCTCTGCAGTACAGTAACTGTACTTGTTGGGAACAGACGCGAGTGCTATTTGCACTGTGTATGTCAATGGGAGCGCAATAGTGAATTTCCTTACCAGAAAAAAGCTATTGCTTGTAGGACCAGAAACTGCATGTGATTCAACTCAGTATATGAATGGGAAACAAACACTAGCTCGCCTTACAGGAAAGACAGTCTGCTTTTTTAAAAGAGCACTCTTCTACTCCAACGAGTTTCCTACAGGGTCAGAACCTTGAGCTTGCTCAGAACAAAAGAACAGTACTACTTACACACATGGGACATATCTACTTCAACTTTGCTTAGGAAACTAACATGAACAGTAGCTTGTCTTAGGTCCAATACACTGTACTTGCTGGGAACAGACACGAGTGCTATTTTTCTTTGTTTGGCAATGGGAGCACAATAGTGACTTCTCTTAGCAGAAAACAACTCTTGCTCATAGGACCAGAAACTGCATATGATTCAACTCCGTTTATGAATGCGAAACAAACACTAGTTCGCCTTACAAGAAACACACTCCGCTTTTGAGAAAAGAGCACTCTTTTACTCTACTGTCTTCCCATAGGGCCAGAACAGTGAGATTGCTCTGAACAAAAGAACTGTGCATCCTACACTCATGGGACATATCTAGTTCACCTCTGCTTAGAAAACTGACAAAAACAGAAGCATGTCTTCAGTCCAATACACTGTTCTTGCGGGGAAGAGACGCGAGTGTTATTTGCACTGTGTAGAGCAATAGGAGCGCAATAGTGACTTTACTTACCAAAAAACACCTCTTGCTCCTGGAACCAAAAACTGCATGTGATTCAACTCCGTTTATGAATGGGAAACAAACGTTAGCTCGCCTTAAAATAACAAACTCTGCTTTTGAGAAAAGAGCACTCTTCTACTCTGCTGTGTTTCCTATAGGGCCAGAACATGAGATTGCTCAGAAAAGCACTGTGCTTCCTACTCACACAAGCCATATCTAGTCACACTTTGCTTAGGAAACTGACAAGAACAGAAGCTTCTCTTCAGTCCAATACTCTGTATTTGCTGGGAACAAACGAGAATGCTATTTGCACTGTGTATGGCAATGGGGGCTTAATAGTGATTTTCCTACTAGAAATAACTCTTGCTCCTGGAACATAAACTGCATGTGATTCAACTCCTTTTATCTATGGGAAACAACACTAGCTCACCTTACATGAAACACACTCTGCTTTTAGAAAAGAGCACTCTTCTACTCTACTGTGTTTCCTACATTGCCAGAACAGTGAGCCTGCTCAGAACAAAAGATCTGTGCTTCTTACACACATGGGCCATATCTAGTGCAACACTGCTTAGGAAACTCACAAGAACAGTACCTTCTCTGGAGTCCATAAACTGTACTTGCTGGGAACAGATGCGAGTGCTATTTGCACTGTGTTTGGCAAATGGATTGCAAAAGGGACTTTCCTTACCAGAAAATAACACTTGCTCATTGGACCAGAAACTGCATGTGATTCAACACAGTTAAAGAAGGAGAAACAAACCCTAGCTCTCCTTACCAGAAACACACTCTGCTTTTGAGAAAAAAGCACTCTTCTACTCTACTGTGTTTTCTATAGGGCCAGTACAGTGAGCTTGCTCAGAACAAAAGAGCTGTGCTTCATACACACATGGGCCATATCTAGTTCAACTCTGCTTAGGAAACTGACAAGAACAGAAGCTTCTCTTCAGTCCAATACACTGTATTTGCTGGGAACACACTCGAGTGCTCTTTGCACTGTGTATGTAAAGGGAGGGCAAGAGTGACTTTCCTTACCAGAAAAAAACTTTTGCTCGTAGGACCAAAAACTGCATGTGATTCAACTCCATATATGAATGGGAAACAACACTACCTCGCCTTACAAGAAACAAATTCTGCTTTTGAGAAAAGAGCACTCTTCTACTGTACTGTTTTCCTGAAGGGTCAGAACAGTGAGCTTCCTTAGAACAAAAGAACTGTGCTTCTTAAACCCACAGGCTATATCTAGTTCAACTCTGCTTAGGAAACTGTCAAGAACAGTAGCTTCTCTGCACTACATAAAATGTACTTACTGGGAACAGAAGCTAGTGCTATTTGCACTGTGTTTGGCAAATGGAGTGGAAGAGTGACTCTCCTTACCAGAAAACAACTCTTGCTCGTAGGACCAGAAACTGCATGTGATACAACTCCGTTTTTGAATGAGGAACAAACACTAGCTCACCTTACCTGAAACACACTCTGCTTTTGAACAAAAAGCACTCTTCTACTCTACTGCGTTTCCTATAGGCCCGAAGAGTGAACTTGCACAGAACAAAAGAACTGTGCTTCCTACACACACAGGCCATATCTATTTCAACTCTGCTTAGGAATCAGAAAAGAAAAGTAGCTTCTCTTCTGTCCAATGCACTGTATTTGCTGGGAACACACGCAAGTGCTGTTTGCACTGTGTATGTAAAGGGAGGGCAAGAGTGACTTTCCTTACCAGCAAAAAACTCTGGCTCGAAGGACCAGACACTGCACGTGATTCAACTCCGTATATTAATGGGAAACAAACACTAGCTCACATTACAAAAACACACTCTGCTTTTGAGAAAAAAGCACTCTTCTACTCTACTGTTTTTCCTGAAGGGCCAGAACAGTGAGCTTGCTTAGAAAAAAAGACCTGTGCTTCCTAAACCCTGGGCCATATCTAGTTCAACTCTGCTTAGGCAACTCTCAACAACAGTAGCTTCTCTTCTGTCCAATACACTATACATGCTGAGAAGAGACGGGAGTGCTATTTGTACTGTGTATGGCAATGCTAGTACAATAGTGACTTTCCTTACCAGAAAACAACTCTTGCTCGTAGAACCAGAAAATCCATGTGATTGAAATCCGTTTATGAATGGGAAACAAACACTAGCTCCCTTACAAGAAACACAGTCTGCTTTTGAGAAAAGAGCACTCTTCTACTCTAATGTGTTTCCTAGAAGGCAAGAACAATGAGCATGCTCAGAACAAAACAACCGTGCTTCCTACACACACGGACCATATCTACTTCAACTCTTTTGAAAACTAAAAGGAACAGTAGCTTCTTTTCAGTCCAATACACTATAATTGCTGGTAACAGATGAGAGTGTTATTTGCACTGTCTATGGCAATGAGAGCGCAACAGTGACTTTGTTTACCAGAAAGGAACTCTTGCTTGTAGAACCAGACATTGCATGTGATTCAACTTCATTTATGAATGGGAAACCAACCATAGCTTTCCTTACAAGGAACACATTCTGCTTTTGAGATAAGAGCACACTTCTACTCTACTGTGATTCCTATATGGCCAGATCATTGTGTTTGCTCAGAACAAAAGAACTGTGCTTCCAACACCCATGGGCCATATCTAGCTCAACGCTGCTTAGAAAACTGACAAGAACAGTAGCTTCTCTTCAGTCCAATACACTGTACATGCTGGGAACAGACGCGAGTGCTATTTATACTCTGTATGCCAATGGGAGCGCAATAGTGACTTTCCTTACCAGAAAACAACTCTTGCTCATAGGACCACAAAATGCATGTGATTTAACTCCATTTATGGATGTGAAACAACACTAGCTCGCCTTACAAATAACACACTGTGCTTTTGAGTAAAGAACACTCTTCTACTCTACTGTGTTTTCTGTAGGGCCAGAACAGTGAGATTGCTCAGAACAAAGGAACTGTGCTTCCTACACACACGGGCCATATCTAGTTCAACTCTGCTTAGGAAACTGACAAGAACAGTAGCTTCTCTTCAGTCCAATACACTGTACTTACTGGGAACATACGCGAGGGCTATTTGTACTGTGTACGGCAATGGGAGCGCAATAGTGACTTTCCTTAGCATAAAAAACCTCTTGCTCATAGGACTGGAACCTGAATGTGATTCAACTCCGTTTATGAATGGGAAACAAACACTAGCTCACTTTACAAGAAACACACTCTGATTGTGAGAAAAGAACACTCTTCTACTCTACTGTGTTTCCTATATGGCCAAAACAGTGAGCTTGATCAGATCAAAAGAACTGTGCTTAATACACACACAGGTCATATTTAGTTCAACTCTGCTAAAAAAACTCACAAGAACAGTAATTTCTCTTGAGTCAAATACACTGTACTTGCTGGGATTAGACCTGAGGGCTATTTGCATTGTGTATGGTAAGTGGAGCACAATAGTGACTTTCCTTACCAGAAAACAACTCTTGCTCACAGGACCAGGAACTGCATGTGATTCAACTCCGTTTATGAATGGAACCAAACGCTAGCTCACCTTACAAGAAACCCACTCTGCTTTTGAGAAAACAGCAATCTTCTACTCTACTGTTTTTCCTATAGGGCCAGAACAGTGAGCTTGATCAGAACAAAAGAACTGCGCTTCCTACACACAGGCCATATCTAGTTCAACTCTGCTTAAAAAACTGACAAGAACCGTAGCTTCTCTTCAGTTCAATATACTGTTCTTACTGGGAACATACGCGAAGGCTATTTGCACTGTGTATGGCAATTGGAGCAAAATAGTGACTTTCTTTACCAGAAAACAACTCTTGCTCGTAGGACCAAAAACTACTTGTGATTCAACTCTGTTTATGAATGGGAAAAAAAACACCAGCTTGCCTAAAAAGAAACACATTCTGCTTTTGAGAAAAGAGCACTCTTCTACTCTACTGTGTTACTACTGGCCAGAACTGGAGCATCCTCAGAACAAAAGCACTGAGCTTCCTACATACACAGGCCATATCTAGTCAACTCTGCTTAGGAACCTGACAAGAACAGTAGAATCTCTTCAGTCCAATACACTATACTTGCTGGGAAAAAACGCAAGTGCTATTTGCAATGTGTATGGCAAAGGAAACACAATAGTAACTTTACTTACCAAAAAACAACTCTTGCTTGTAGGATCAGAAACTTCAGGTGATTCAACTCCGTGTATGAATGGGAAACAAACACTAGCTCGACTTACAAGAAACACACTCTGCTTTTGAGAAAAGAGCACTCTTCTACTCTACTGTGATTCCTATTGGACAAGAACAGTGAGCTTGCTCAGAACAAAAGAACAGTGCTTCTTACACACACTGGGCATATTTAGTTCAACTCTGCCTAGGAAACTGACAAGAACAGTAGTTTCTCTTCAGTCCAATACACTGTACGGGCTGAGAACAGTCGGGAGTGCTATTTGCACTTCATATGGCAAAGGGAGCGCAATAGTGACTTTTCTTAGCAGAACACAACTCTTGATCATAGGACCTGAAACTGCATGTGATTCAACTCCGTTTATGAATGGGAAACAAACACTACCTCACCATACAAATAACACACTCTGCTTTTGAGAAAAGAGCTCTTTTCTACTCTACAGTGTTTCCTATAGGGCCAGAATAGTGAGATTGCTCAGAACAAAGGAACTGTACTTCCTACACACATGGGCCATACCTAGTTCAACTTTGCTTAGGAAACTGACAAGGACATTCCTATACACTGTACTTTCTGGGAACAGACACGAGTGCCATTTGCACTGTGTTTGGCAAAGGGAGCGCAAATCCATATAGTCTGGCTTTCTGTGGGAACAAAAGAGACTCTTTTCCCAAGTAACAGATCCGTACATCCAAATTTTAAAGTCAAGGTATCTTTAAAATATACATATTTGTTTAACTCAACATCTTTTATGATCAAACGTTTGTCTGCAGTTAAAAATCCTAAAGACAACACATTCAGATTTTCTCTGTAATATACATCTGTACATGGCTCATTTTTTATACTACCTTACTGTCTCTTTAAAGACTTTTTTTAAAAAACTATTTATTTCTTCATATTACTGTATATATTCTTTTTTCTCTCTCTTTCAAGCCGACGTATATTTTACACACATTGTAAACTATTATATCTGAATCTGTGTTATTGTGAATCTACTGTTTTAAACTGCAGCAGCTGTGGCTGCTGGCTCTGCCCACCTCAGCTTCCCAACAAACACTAGCTTGCCATACGAGAAACACACTCTACTTTTGAGGAAACAGCACTCTTCTACTCTACTGTGTTTCCTATAGGGCCAGAACAGTGAGCTTGCTCAAAACAAAAAAACAGTGCTTCAAACGCACACGGGCCATATCTAGTTCAACTCTGCTTAGGAAACTGACAGGAACAATAGCTTCTCTGCAGTCCAATACACTGTACTTTCTGGGAACTTTGTGAGTTCTCTTTGTATTGTGTATGGCAATGGGAGCGCAACAGTGACTTTCTTCATCAGGATACAACTCTTCTTCGTAGGATCAGAAATTGCATGTGATTCAGATCCGTTTATGAATGGGAAACAGCAATAGCTCGCCTTACAAGAAACATACTCTGCTTTTGAGAAAAGAGCAATCTTCTACTCTACTGTGTTTCCTGTAGGAAGAGAACAGTGAGCTTGCTCAGAACAAAAGAACTGTGCTTCCAAGACAAACGGGCCATATCTAGTTCAATGTTGCTTAGGAAACTGACAAGAATAGAACCTTCTCTTCAATCCAATACACGGTACTTGCTGGTAAGAGACGAAAGTGCTCTATGCACTGTGTATGGCAATGGGGGCACAATACTGTCTTAACTTACCAGAAAACAACTCTTGCTCATAGGACCAGAAATTGCACGTGATTCAACTGTTTTTAATGAATGGAAACAAACAAGCTCCCCTTAAAAGAAACACACTCAGCTTTTGAAAAGAGCACTCTTTTACTCTTTGTTTCCTGTAGGACCAGAACAGTGAGATTGCTCAGAACAAAGAACTGTGCTTCCTACACAGACAGGCCATATCTAGTTCAACTCTGCTTAGGAAACTGACAAGAACAGTAGCTTTTCTTCAGTCCAGTACAGTGTACTTGCTGGGAACAGACACGATTGCTATTTGCACTGTGTATGGCAATAAGAGCGCAAAAGTGACTTTCCTTACGAGAAAATAACTCTTGCTTGTAGGACCAGAAATTGCATATGATTCAGCTCCGTTTATGAATGTGAAACAACACCAGCTTGCCTTACAAAAAGCATACTCTGCTTTTGAGAAAAGCGCACTCTTCTACTCTACAGTGTTTCCTATTGGGCCAGAACAGTGAGCTTGCTCAGAACAAAAGAACTGTGCTTCCTACACACACGGGCCATATCTAGTTCAACTGTGCTTAGGAAACTGACAAGAACAGTAGCTTATCTTTTGTCCAATACACTGTACTTGATGGGAAGACACGCGAGTGCTCTTTGCACTGTGTATGTAAAGGGAGGGCAAGAGTGACTTTCCTTACCAGAAAAACACTCTTGCTCGTAAGACAAGAAACTGCATTTGATTCAACTCAGTATATGAATGGGAAACAAACTCTAGCTCACCTTACAAGAAACACATTCTGCTTTTGAGAAATAAGCACCCTTCTACTCTACTGTTTTTCCTGAAGGGCCAGAACATTGAGCTTGCTTAGAATGAAACAACTGTGCTTACTACACACACGGGCCATATCTAGTTCAACTCTGCTTAGGAACTTCTCAAGAAAAGTAGCTTCTTTCAGTCCAATACACTGTAACTTCTGGTAACAGATGCGAGTGCTACTTGCACTGTGTATGGCAATGGGAGCCCAATAGTGGCTTTCTTACCAGAAAACAACTCTTGCTCGTAGGACCAGAAACTTCATGTGATTCAACTCCGTTTATGAATGGGAAACAAACATTAGTTTGATTTACAAGAAACACACTCTGCTTTCGAGAAAAGAGCAGTCTTCTACTCTACTGTGTTTCCAATAGTGCCAGAACAGTGAGCTTGCTGAAAACAAAAGAAATATGCTTCCTACACACACGGGCCATATCTGGTTCAACTCTGCTTATGAATCTGACAAGACCAGAAGCTTCTCTGCAGTCCAATACACTGTACCTGCTGGGAACAGACATGAGTGCAAATTGCACTGTGTATGGCAATGGGAGGGCAATAGTGACTTTCCTTACCAGAAAACAACTCTTGCTCATAGGATCAGAAACTGAATGTGATTCAACTCTGATTATGAATGGGAAACAAACACTAGCTTGAGTTACAAGAAACACACTCTGCTTTTGAGAAAAGAGCACTTTTGTACTCTACTGTGTTTCCTATAGGGCCAGAACAGTGAGCTATCATAGAAAAAAAGAACTGTGCATCCTTTACACACGGGCCATATCTTGTTCAACTCTGCTTAGGAAACTGACAAGAACAGTAGCTTCTCTTCTCTCTAATACAGTGTACTTGGTGAAAACAAATGAGCATACTATTTGAAACGTGTATGGCAATGGTGGCGCAATAGTGATTTTCCTTACCAAAAAAGAACTCTTGCTTTTAGGACCAGAAACAGCATGTGATTCAACTCCAGTTCTGAATGGAAAACAAACAGTAGCTCGCCTTACAAGAAACACACTCTGCTTTTGCGAAAAGAGTACTCTTCTACTCTACTGTGTTTCCTATAGTGCCAGAACGGAGAGCTTGTCCACAAGAAAAGAACTGTGCTTCCTACACATACAGGCCATATCTTGTTCAACACTGCTTAAAAAACTGACAAGAACAGTAGCTTCTCTGCAGTCTAATACACTGTACTTGCTGGGAACAGACGCGAGTGCTATTTGCACTGTGTATGTCATTGGGATCGCAATACTGACTTTCCTTAACAGAAAAGAACCCTTGCTCATAGAACCAGAAACTGCATGTGATTCAACTCAGTTTATGAATGGGAAACAAACACTAGCTCAAGTTACAAGAAACACACTCTGCTTTTGAGAAAAGAGCACTCTTCTTCTCTACTGTGTTTCCTATAAGGCCAGAACAGTGAGCTTGCTCAGAACAAAAAAACTATGCTTTCTATACACACAAGCTATATCTAGTTCAACTCTGCTTAGGAAGCAGACAAGAACAGTAGCTTCTCTTCAGTCCAATACACTGTACTTGCTGGGAACAAACGCGAGTGTTATTTTCACTGTGTATGGCAATGGGAGCACAAGAGTGACTCTTCTTACCAGAAAAAACTCTTGCTCATCGTACCAGAAACTGCATGTGATTCAACTCCACTTAGGACTGGGAAACAAACGCTAGCTCGCCTTACAAGAAACACACTCTGCTTTTGAGAAAAGAGCACTCTTCTTCTCTACTGTGTTTCCTACTGGGCCAGAACATTAGCTTGCTCAGAACAAAAGAACTGTGCTTCCTACACACATGGGCCATATCTGGTTCAACTCTGCTTAGGAAACTTACAAGAACAGTAGCTTGTGTTCAGTCCAATACACTGTTCTTGCTGGAAACAGATGCGAGTGCTATTTGCACTGTGTATATATCAATGGGGGCACAATAGTTTCTTTCCTTTCCAGAAAAAAACTCTTGCTCATAGTACCAGAAACTGCATGTGATTCAACTCCGTTTATGAATGGGAAACAAACACTAGCTCTCCTTAACAGAAAAACACTCTGCTTTTCAGAAAAGAGCATTCTTCTACTCTACAGTGTTTCGTAGTGGGCCAGAACTGTGAGCTTGCTCTGAACAAAAGAAGTGTGATTCCTACACACACCGGCCATATCTAGTTCAACTCTGCTTAGGAAACTGTCAAAAACAGTAGCTTCTCTTCAGTCCAATACACTGTCCTTCCTGGAAACATACGCTAGTGCTATTTGCACTGTGTATGGCAAAGGGAGCGCAATAGTGTCTCTTCTTACCAGAAAACAACTCTTGCTCTTGAGACCAGAAACTGCATGTGATTTAACTCCATTTATGACTGGTAAACAAACGTTATCTTGCCTTACAAGAAACACACTCTGCTTTTGAGAAAAGAGCACTCTACTACTCTAGTGTGTTTCCTATAGGGCCAGAACAGTGAGCTTGCTCAGAACAAAAGAACTGTGCTTCCTACACACACTAGCCATATCTAGTTCAACTCTGCTTAGGAAACTGACATGTGTAGCTAGAGTTTTCCTGCCTGGCCCACAGTCAGGACAAATCTCTTTCACCTGCCAGTCCCCCAGCCACTCAGACCCGACCAAGTAATCACAGAGACTTATATTGCTTACAAACTGTATGGCCGTGGCAGGCTTCTTGCTAAGTGTTCTTACAGCTTAAATTAATCCATTTCCATTAATCTATGCCTTGCCACATGGCTCGTTGCTTACCAGCATCTTCACAAGCTGTTTCTCATCGTGGTGGCTGGCAGTGTCTCTCTGACTCAGCCTTCCACTTCCCAGCTTTATTCTCCTCCTTGCCCCGCCTATACTTGCTGCCTAGCCAACGGCCAATCAGTGTTTTATTGATTAATTAGCAACACATTTGCCATACATCCCACAGCACTTCCCCCCTTTTTTTTCAAAAAGGATGGTTTTAACCTTAACAAAGTAAAATTACATATAATTTGGGAATTTGGGCGTAGCTTCTCTTACTACTTCCTGCTGGAAGGGGGCGCTGTATCTTATGGGGAAACAAAGAAAATTTTTTGAATTTTGGAATAGTCCACGAGGCTGTATTGTCTGAGCCAGTTGCCTTCAAACCATTCTGGATGTTGGATCATCTGGGTCATGGTGTCATCGGAGACTTTTCAGGGGGTCTTGGCTGGTCAAACCTGATGTATCTTAATCTTGAACAAATCCATAGCCTTTGGCTTTCTGTGGGAACAAAAGCAGAGACTCTTTTCCAAAGTAACATATCCTTACATCCAAATTTTGAAGTCAAGATATCTTTAAAATATACATTTTGGCATAACTCAACAGCTTTTACAATCAAATGTTTTTCTGCAGTTAAAAGTCCCAAAGACAACACAATCCAGATTCTCTGTGTAATATCCATTTTTACGTGGCTTATTTTTTATACTACCTTTACTGTCTCTTTAAAGACTTTATTTTTTAAAACTATGTATTTGTTTCTATAACTCTATATATCACCTTTTTTGTCTCTTTCAAGCCTACATATCTTTTACACACATTGTAAACTATTACATCTGAGTCTGTGTTATTGTGAATCTCTTGCCTTAAACTGCAGCAGCTGTGGCTGCTGGCTCCGCCCACCTCAGCTTCCCAACATGGCTACATTTACCACCAGCTCTGGGAGCTATCGGGGGTCTATGCTTTTAGCCAAGCAGCATGTAGCCCAGAAACCTCCTTTTTTGTTTTGTACTAATAAAGGCTAAATCCACCACGCAGCTTAATGTGCCACTTGCAGAGGTCTCATTCCCGCCATAGGGGAATGCAGGTCGAGCACACACTCTAGGAACCCGTCAGTAGCTCAAACCAGCAGCTGCTGCTCATTTGAGAGAGACAATTAGGAAGCTGTTTTTAGCTCCGTTTTAGAATCTTTTTTCAGGTTTTAGGTGGAAACTCTTGCCCCACGTTGGACGCCATTTGTAGCTAGAGTTTTCCTGCCTGGCCCACAGTCAGGACAAATCTCTTTCACCTGCCAGTCCCCTAGCCACTCAGACCCGACCAAGTAAACAGAGAGACTTATATTGCTTACAAACTGTATGGCCATGGCAGGCTTCTTGCTAACTGTTCTTACAGCTTAAATTAATCCATTTCCATTAATCTATGCCTTGCCACAAGGCTCATGGCTTACCGGCATATTCACAAGCTGTTACTCATCGTGGCAGCTGGCAGTGTCTCTCTGACTCAGCCTTCCACTTCCCAGCTTTATTCTCCTCCTTGCCATGCCTATACTTCCTGCCTAGCCAACGGCCAATCAGTGTTTTATTGATTAATTAGCAACACATTTGCCATACATCCCACAGCAGACATGAATAGCAGCTTCTCTTCAGTCCAATACACTGTACCTTCTGGTAATAGATGCGAGTGCTACTTGCACTGTGTATGGCAATGGGAGGGCAATAGTGACTTTCCTTACCAGAAAACAACTCTTTTTCATACGATAAGAAACTGCATGTGATTCAATGCCGTTTATGAATGGTAAACAAACACTAGCTTGTCTTAGCAGAGACACACTCTGCTTTTGAGAAAAGAGCACTCTTCTACTCTACTGCGTTTTCTTTAGGGCCAGAACAGTGAGCTTTCTCAGAAAAAAAGTACTGTGCTTCTTATACACACAGGCGATATCTAGGTCAAATCTGCTTAGGAAACTGACAAGATAAGTAGCTTCTCATCTCTCTAATACACTGTACATGCCTAAAACAAATGAGCATGCTATTTGAACTGCATATGGCAATGGTGGCGCAATAATGACTTTCCTTACCAGAAAAGGACTCTTGCTCATAGGACAAGAAACAGCATGTGATTCAACTCCATATATGAATGGGAAACAAACACTAGTTCGGCTTACCAGAAACACACTCTGCTTTTGAGAAAAGAGCATTCTTCGACTCTACTGTGTTTCCTATAGGGCCAGAAAAGTGAGCTTGCTCAGAACAAAAGAACTGTGCTTCCTACACACACTAGCCATTCCTAGTTCAACTCTGCTTAGGAAACTGACAAGAACAGTAGCTTCTCTTCAGTAAAATACACTGTACTTGCTGGGAACAGACACGCGTGCTATTTGCACTGTATACGGCAATGAGAGCACAATAGTGACTTTCCTCACCAGAAAACAGCTCTTGCTCATAGGACCAGAAACTGCATGTGATTCAGCGCCGTTTATGAATGGGAAATGAACACTAGCTCGCCTTACAAGAAACACAATCTGCTTTTGAGGAAAGAGCACTCATGTACTCTACTGTGTTTCCTATAGGGCCACAACAGAGAACTTGCTCAGATCAAAGGAAGTGTGCTTCCTACACACATGGGCCATATCTGGTTCAACTCTGCTTAGGAATCTGAACAAGAACAGTAGCTTCTCTTCCGTCCAATACACTGTACTTGCTGGGAACAGACGCAAGTGCTATTTGCACTGTGTATGGCAATAGGAGTGCAATAGTGACTTTCTTTACAAGAAAAAAACTCTTGCTCATAGGACCAGATACTGCACATGATTCAACTCCATTTATGAATGGGAAAGAAACACTAGCTCGCCTTACAAGAAACACACTTTTCTTTTGAGAAGAAAGCACTCTTCTACTCTACTGTGTTTCCTATAGGGCCACAACTGTGTGATTGCTCAGTACAAAAGAACTCTGCTTCCTACACACACGGGCCATATCTAGTTCAACTCTTCTTAGGAAAGTGACAAGACCAGTAGCTTCTCTAGAGTCCTTTACATTGTAATTGCTGGGAACAGAAGTGCGTGCTATTTGTACTGTGTATGTCAATAGGAGCACAATAGTGATTTCCTTACCAGAAAACAACCTTGTTCATAGGAACAGAAACTGCATGTGATTCAACTCCGTTTATGAATGGGAAACAAACACTAGCTTGCCTTACCAGAAACACACTCTTCTTTTGAGAAACGAGCACTCTTCTACTCTACTGTGTTTCCTATATGTCCAGAACAGTGAGCTATCTCAGAAAAAAAGAACTGTGCTTCCTACACACGGGCCATATCTAGTTCAACTCTGCTTAGATAACTGACAAGAACAGTAGCTTCTCTTCATTGCAATACACTGTACTTGCTGGGAACAGTCACGAGTGCTATTTGTACTATGTATGGAAATGGAAGCACAATAGTGACTTACCTTACCAGAAAACAACTCTTGCTCATTGGAACAGAAACTGCATGTGATTCAACTCCGTTTATGAATGGGAAACAAACACTAGCTCACCTTATAAGAAAGACACTGTGATTTTGAGAAAACAGCACTCTTTAACTCTACTATGTTTCCTACAGGGCCAGAGCAGTGAGCTGGCTGAGAACAAAAGAACTGTGCTTCCTACACACACGGGCTATATCTAGTACAACTCTGCTTAGGAAAGTGACAAGAACAGTAGCTTCTGTTCAGTGTAATACACTGCAATTGCTGGGAATAGATGCGAGTGCAAATTGCACTTGTATGACAATGGGAGCACAATACTGACTTTCCTTACCAGAAAACAACTCTTGCTCATAGGATCAGAAACTGCATGTGATTCAACTCCATTTATGAATGGGAAACACACCCTAGCTAACCTTACAATAAACACACTCTGCTTTTGAGAAAAGAACACTCTCCTACTCTACTGTGTTTCCTATAGGGCCAGAGCAATGAGCTTGCTCAGAACAAAAGAACTGTGCTATCTATACACACAGGCCATATCTAGTTCAACTCTGCTTACAAAACTGAAGAACAGTAGCTTCTATTCAGTCCAATACACTGTACTTGCTAGGAACAAACGCGAGTGCTATTTGCACTCTGTTTGGCATTGGGAGTGCAATAGTGACTTTCCTTACCAGTAAACAAGTCTTGATCATAGGACCAGAACCTGCATGCGATTCTACTCCATTTATGAATGGGAAACAAACACTAGCTTGCCTTACTAGAAACACACTCTGCTTTTGAGAAAAGAGCACTCTTATAATCTACTGCATTTCTTATAGGGCCAGAACAGTGAGCTTGCTAAGAACAAATGAACTGTGCTTCCTATCCACCGACCATATCTATTTCAACTCTGGTTAGAGAACTGACAAGAACAGTAGCTTCTCTTCAGTATAATACACTGTACTGTCTGAGAACAGTTGTGAGAGCTATTTGCACTGTGTATGGCCGTGGAAGCCCAATAGTGACTTTCCATACCAGAAAACAACTCTTGCACATAAGACAAGAAATTGCATGTGATTCAACTCCGTTTATGACAATAACAGTAGCTTGTCTTCAGTCCAATACACTGTAATTGCTGGGAACACACGGGAGTGCTATATGTACTGTGTATGGCAATGGGAGAATAAATGTAACTTTCCTTACCAGAAAACTACTCTTGCTCATAGGACCAGTAACTGCATGTGATTCAACTCCGTTTATGAATGGGAAACAATCACTAGCTCGCCTTTCCAAGAAACACACTCTGCTTTTTAGAAAAGAGCACTCCTCAACTCTACTTTGTTTCCTATAGGGTAAGAACACTGAGCTTCCTCAGGAAAAAAAAAGTGTTTCCTACACACACGGGGCTAAACTAGTTCAACTCTCCTTAGGATACTGAATAGAATAGTAGTTTCTCTTCAGTACAATACACTTTATTTGCTTGGAACAGACGCAAGGGTTATTTGCACGGGGTTTATACAATGGGAGCATTATAGTGACTTTAGTTACCAGAAGAAAACTCTTGCTCATAGGACCAGAAAATACATGTGATTCAACTCCGTTTAAGAATGGGAAACTAGCACTAGCTCCTCTTACAAGAAACACACTCTGCTTTTGAGAAAAGTGCACTCTTCCACTATACTGTGTTTCCTATAGGGCCAGAATAGTGAGCTTGTTCAGAACAAAAGAACTGTGCTTCTTACGCACACGGGCCATATCTAGTTCAACTCTGCTTAGGAAACTGACAAGAACAATACCTTCTCTTCAGTTCAATACACTGTACTTGCTGGTAACAATCGCGAGTGCTATTTGCACTGTGTAGGCAAGGGGAGCGCAATAGTACCTTTCCTTACCAGAAAACATCTCTTGCTCATAGGACCAGAAACTGCATGTGATTCAACTCCGTTTATGAATGGGACACAAACACTAGCTCGCCTTACAAGAAACACAGTCTGCTTTTGAGAAAAGAGCACTCTTCTACTCTACCGTGTTTCCTATAGGGCCAGAACAGTGAGCTTGCTCAGAACAAAAGAACTGTGCTTCCTACTCACAAGGGCCATATCTAGTTCAACTTTGCTTAGGAAAATGAGAAGAACAGTAGATTCTCTTCAGTCCAATACAGTATACTTGCTGGGACCAGACACAAGTGACATTTGCCCTGAGTACGGCAATGGTAGCACAATAGTGACATTGCTTTTCAGAAAACAACTCTTGCTCGGAGGACCAGAAACTGCATGTGATTCAACATTGTTTAGAATGGGAAACATACACTAGCTTGCTTTACAAGAAACACACTCTGCTTTTGAGAAAAGAGCACTCTTCTACTCTACTGATTTACCTGAAGGGCCAGAACAGTGAGCTTCCTTATATCAAAAGAACTGTGCTTCCTACACCCCCGTGGTATATCTAGTTCAACTCTGCTTAGGAAACTCTCAAGGACAGTAGCTTCTCTTCAGATCAATATATTGTACCTGCTTGTAACAGACTTGAGTGCAATTTGCACTGTGTATGGCAATGGCAGTGCAATAGTGACTTTCCAAACCAGAAAACAACTCTTGCTCATAGGACCAGAAATTGCATATGAATCAACTCCGTTTATGAATGGGAAACAAACACTAGCTTGCCTTACAAGAATCACACTCTGCTTTTGATAAAGATCACTCTTTTACTCTACTGTGTTACCTATAGGGCCAGAACAGTGAGTTGATCAGAAAAAAAGAACTGTGCTTCCTACACACACGGGCCATATCTAGTTCAACTGAGCTGAGGAAACTGACAAGAACAATAGCTTCTCTCAGTCCAGT
Source organism: Peromyscus eremicus (assembly GCF_949786415.1). Taxonomy (NCBI): domain Eukaryota; kingdom Metazoa; phylum Chordata; class Mammalia; order Rodentia; family Cricetidae; genus Peromyscus; species Peromyscus eremicus. The sequence goes on along the minus strand of NW_026734287.1, from coordinate 24,354 downwards.
ACACTGTACTTGTTGGGAACAGACGTGAGTGCTATTTGCACTGTATATGGCAATGGGAGCACAATAGTGACTTCCTTTACACAAAAAACACCTCTTGCTCGTAGGACCAGAAACTTAATGTGATTCAACTCCGTTTATGAATGGGAAACAGCACTAGGTAGTCTTACATGAAACATGCTCTGCTTTGAGAAAAAGCACTCCTCTACTCTACTGTGTTTCCTATATTGCCAGAAAAGTGAGCTTGCTCAGAACAAAGAACTGTGCTTCCTACACACACGGGCAATATCTAGTTCAACTCTGCTTAGGATACAGACAAGAACAGTAGCTTCTGTTCTGTCCAATACACTGTACTTGCTGGGAACAAACACTAGAGTTATTTGCACTCTGAATGGCAATGGGAATACAATAGTGACTTTCCTTACCAGAAAACAACTCTTGCTTATAGGACCCGAAACTGCATGTGATTAAACTCCGTTTATGAATGGGAAACAAACACTAGCTCACCTTACCAGAAATACACTCTGCTTTTGAGAAAACAGCAATCTTCTACTCTACTGTGTTTCCTATAGGCCAGAACAGTGTGCCTGCTCAGAACAAAATTATTGTGATTCCCACACACACGGGCCATATCGAGTTCAACTCTGCTTAGGAAACTGACAAGAACAGTAGCTTCTCTCCAGTCCAATACAGTGTACTTGCTGGGAACAGAAGTGAGTGCTATTTGAACTGTGTATGGCAATGGGAGCTCATAGTGACTTTCTTTACCAGAAAACAATCTTTCTTGTAGGACCAGAAACTACATGTGCTTCAACTCCATTTATGAATGAGAAACAAACACTAGCTCGCCCTACAAAAAAAAAAAAACACACTCTGCTTTTGAGAAAAGAGCACTCTTCTATTCTACTGTGTTTTCTATAGGGATAGAACAGTGAGCTTGCTCAGAAAAAAAGAACTTTACTTCATACACACACAGGCCATATCGAGTTCAACTGTGCTTAGGAAACTGACAAGAACAGTAGCTTCTCTTCATTCCAATACTCTGTACTTGCTGGGAGACACACGACTGATATTTGCACTGTGTATGTAAAGGGAAGTCAAGAGCAACTTTCCTTACCAAAAAAAAATCGGGCTCATAGGACCAGAAACTGCATGTCATTCAACTCCGTTTATGAATTGGAAACAAACACTAGCTTGCCTTACAAGAAACACACTCTGCTTTTGAGAAACAAGCACACTTCTACTCTACTGTGTTTCCTGTAGGGCCAGAGAAGTGAGATTGCTTAGAATAAAATAACTGTGTTTCCTACACTCACCGGTCAGATGTAGTTCAACCCTGCATAGGAAACTCTCAAGAACGGTAGCTTCTCTTCAGTCCAATACACTGTACCTGATGGTAACAGAGGAGAGTGCTCTTTGCACTGTGTATGGAATGGGAGCGCAATAGAGACTTTCCTTACCAGAAAACAACTCTTGCTTGTAGGACCAGAAACTGCATGTGATTCCACTAATTATATGAATCGGAAACAAACACTAGCTCATCTTACAAGAAACATACTCTACTTTTGAGAAAAGAACACTCTTCTACTCCACTGTGTTTACTTTAAGGCCAAAACAGTGAGCTTGCTTAGAATAAAAGAACTGTGCTTCGTACACATAACGGGCCATATCTAGTTCAAAGCTGCTTAGGAAACTGACAAGAACAGTAGCTTCTCTTCAGTCCAATACACTGTACTTGCTGGGAACTGACACGACTGCTATTTGCACTCTGTATGGCAATGGGAGTACAATAGTGACATTCCTTACCAGAAAAAAACTCTTCCTGTTAGGAACAGAAACTGTATGTGATTCAACTCCGTTTATGAAAGGGAAACAACACTAGCTCGCCTTACAAAGAGCACACTGTGCTTTTGAGAAAAGATCAGTCTTCTACTTTACTGTGTTTCCCATAGGGCCAGAACAGTGAGATTGCTCAGAACAAAAGAATTTTACTTCCTACACACCCGGGCCATATCTAGTTCAACTCTGCTTAGAAAACTGACAAGAACAGTAGCTTCTCTTCAGTCCAATACACTGTACTTGAGGGGAACAGACTCAAGTGTTATTTGCATTTTGTATATCAATGGGAGTGCAACAGTGACTTCCCTTACCAGAAAACAACTCTTGCTTGTAGGACCAGAAACTGCATGTGATTCAACTCTGTTTATGAATGGGAAACAAACAGTAGCTCATCTTAGAAGAAACACACTCTGCTTTTGAGAAAAGAGCACTCTTCTACTCTACTGTGTTTCCTATAGGGCCAAAACAGTGAGCTTGCTCAGAACTAAAGAACTGTGCATCCTACACTCACGGGCCCTATCTGGTTAAATTCTGCTTAGGAAACTGACAAGAACAACAGCTTCTCTGAAGTTCAATACATTGTATTTGCTTGGAACAGACGGGAGTGCTATTTGCACTGAGTATATGTCAATGGGAGTGCAATAGTGGATTTTCTTACCAGAAAACAACTTTTGCTCGTTTATGAATTGGAAACAAACACAAGCTTGCCTTACCGAAACACCCTATGCTTTTGAGAAAAGAGCATTCTTCTACTCTACTGTGTTTTTTAGTGGGCCAGAAAATTGAGCTTGCTCAGAAAAAAAGAACTGTGCTTCCTACACACACGGGCTATATCTATTCAACTCTGACTAGGAAACAGTCAAGAACAGTAGCTTCTCTTCAGTCCAATACACGGTACTTGCTGGAAACAGACGCGAGTACTATTTGCACTGTGTATGGCAATGTGAGCCGAATAGTGACATTCTTTACCAGGAAACAGCTCCTGCTCATAGGACTAGAAACTGCATGTGATTCAAATCAGTTTATGAATGGGAAACAAAGAATATCTTACCTTACAAGAAACACACTTTGCTTTTGAGAAAAGAGCACTCTTCTAATCTACTGTGATTCCTATAGGGCCAGAACATTGAGTTTGCTCAGAACAAAAGAACTGTGATTTTTACACACACGGGCCACATTTAGGTCAACTCTCCTTAGGAACTGACAAGAACAGTATCTTATCTTCAGTCCAATACACTGAACTTGCTGGGAACAGATGCGAGTGCTATTAGGATGGTGTAAGGAAATTTGAGTGCAATAGTGACTTTCCTTAACAGAAAACAACCCTTGCACGTAGGAACAGAAACTGCATGTGATTCAACCCAATTTATGAATGGTAAATAAGCACTATCTCGCCTTACAAGAAACACACTCTGCTTTTGAGAAAAGAGCACTCTTCTACTCTACTGTGTTTCCTATAAGGCCAGAACAGTAAGCTTGCACAAAACAAAAGAACTGTGCTTCCTACACGCAGGTGCCATACCTAGTTCAACTCTGGTTAGGAAACTGACAAGAAGAGTAGTTTCTCTTCAGTCCAATACACTGTACTTTCTGTGTACAAACACGAGAGCCATTTGAACTGTGTATGGCAATGGGAGCGCAATAGTGACTTTCCTTACCAGAAAACAACTCTTGCTCGTTGGACCAGAAACTGCATGTGATTCAACTCCATTTATGAACGGGAAACAAACACTAGATCGGCTTACAAGAAACACACTCTGCTTTTGAGAAAACAGCACTCTTCTACTCTATTGTGTTTCCTATTGGGCCAGAACAGTGAGCTTGCTCCGAACAAAAGAACTGTGTTTTCTACACACACGGGCCATATCTAGTTCAACTCTGCTTAGGAAACAGACAAGAAAATTAACTCCTCTGCAGTCCAAAACAGTATACTTGCTGTGAACTGACCAGAGTGCTATTTGCACTGTGTATGGAATTGAAACGCAATAGTGACTTTCATTTCCAGAAAACAATTCTTTATCGTAGGCCCAGAAACTGCATGTGATTCAAATTCGTTTATGAATGGGAAACAAACTCTAGCTTGCCTTACAAGAAAAACACTCTACTTTTAAGAATAGAGCACTCTTCTACTCTACTGCGTTTCCTAAAGTGCCAGAACAGCGAACTTGCTCAGAGCAAAAGAACTGTGCTTCCTACACACACAGGTCATATCTAGTTCAACTCCGCTTAGGAAATTTACAAGAACAGTAGCCCCTGTTCAGTCCAATACACTGTATTTGCTGGGAAAAGACTTGAGTGCTATTTGCACTATGTATGGCAATGGGAGTTCAATAGTGACTCTCCTTACCAGAAAACAACTCTTGCTCATAGGAACAGAAACTGCATGTAATTCAAATCCGTTCATAAATGTGAAACAAACAGTAGCTCGCCTTACAAAAAAAAACACTACGCTTTTGCGAAAAGAGCATTCTTTTACTCTACTGTGTTTCATATAGGGCCAGAACAGTGAGCTTGCTAAGAACAAAAGAACTGAGCTTCTTATACACACGGGTTATATCTAGTTCAACTCTCCTTAGGAAACTGACTAGAACAGTAGCTTCTCTGCAGGCCAATACGCTGTACATGCTGGGAACACAGGAGAGTGCTATTTGCACTGTGTATGTCAATAGGAGCACAAAAGTGACTTTCCTTACCAGAAAACAACTCTTGCTCGTAGGACCAGAAACTGCATGTGATTCAAATCTGTTTTTTAACGGAAAACAAACACTACCTCGCCTTACAAGAAACACACTTGGCATTTGACAAAAGAGCACTCTTCTACTCTACTGTGTTTCCTATAGGGTCAGAACAGTGAGCTTGCTCAGAACAAAAGAACTGTGCTTCCTACACACATGGGCCATATGTAATTCACCTCTCCTTAGGAAACTAACAAGAACAGTAGCTTCTCTTCTGTCCAATACACTGTACTTGGTGGGAACAGACGCGAGTGCTATTTGTACTGTGTTTGGAAATGGGATCTCAGTAGTGACCTTCCCTACCAGGAAACGATTCTTGCTTGTAGGAGAGAAACTACATGTCATTCAACTCCGTTTATGAATGGGAAACAAATACTAGCTCACCTTACAGGAAACACACTCTGCTTTTGAGAAAAGTACACTCTTCTACTCTATTGTTTTTCCTACGGGGCCAGAACAGTGAGCTTGTTCAGAACAAAAGAACTGTGCTTCCTACACACACAGGCCATAGGAAATATGACAAGAACAGTAGCTTTTCTGCATTCCAGTACACTGTATTTGCTGGGAACAGACGTTAGTGCTATCTGCACTGTGTTTGGCAATGAGAACTCAATAGTGACTCTTCTTAACAGAAAACAACTCTTGCTCGTAGGACCAGAAACTGCATGTGATTCAACATCATTTATGAATGGGAAATAAACATTAGCTCGCCTTACAAGAAACACACTCTGCTTTTGAGAAAAGAGCACTCTTCTAATTTACTGTGTTTCCTATAGGGCTAGGATAGTGGGCTTGGCAGAACAAAACAACTGTGCTTCCTACACACATGGGCCATATGGAGTTCAACTCTGCTTAGGAAACTGACAAGAACACTAGCTTCTCTAATTTCCAATACACTGTACTTAAGGGAACAGACACGAGTGCTATTTGCACTTTTTATGGCAATGGGATCACAATAGTTACTTTCATTACCAGAAAACAACTACTGCTCCTAGGACACAAAATGCATGTGATTCAACTCCGTTTGTGAATGGGAAACCAACTGCAGCTCACCTTTAAAGAAACACACTCTGCTTTTGAGAAAAGAGCACTCTTCTATTCTACTGTGTTTCCTAAGGGCCACAACAGTGAGCTGGCTCAGAACAGTAGAACTGTGCTTCCTACACACACGGGCCATATCTAGTTCAAATCTACTTAGGAAATTGACAAGAACAGTAGCTCCGATTCAGTCAAATACACTGTTTTTACTGGTAGTAGACTTGTGTGCTATTTGCACTTTGTATGGCAATGTGAGCACAATAGTGACTTTCATTACCAGGAAACAACTATTGCTCGTAGGACCAGAAACTGCATGTGATTCAACTCCGTTTATAAATTGGAAACAAACAGTAGCTCGCCTTTCGAGAAACACACTCTGCTTTTGAGAAAATATCACTCTTCTACTCTACTGTGTTTCCTATATGGCCAGAAGAGTGTGATTGTTCAGAGCAAAAGAACTGTGCTTCCAAAAACCCAGGGGCCATATCTAGTTCAACTCTGCTTAGGAAACTGACAAGAACCGAAGCTCCTCTTCAGTCTAATACACTGTACTTGCTGGGAACTGAAGGGAGTTCTATTTGCACTGTGTATGGCAATGGGAACACAATAGTGATTTTCCTTAGGAAAAAACAACTGTTGCTCATAGGACTAGAAACTGCATGTGATTCAACTCAGTTTAGGAATGGGAAACAAACACTAGCTCGCCTTAAAAGAAACACACTCTGCTTTTGAGAAAAGAGCTCTCTTCTACTCTACTGTGTTTCCAATAGAGCCAGAACAGTGAGCTTGCTCAGAACAAAAGAACTGTGCTTCCTACACACTCAGGCCATATCTAGTTCAACTCTGCTTAGGAAACTTACAGGAACAGTAGTTTCACTTCAGTCCAATACACTATAGTTGCTGGGAAGATATACGAGTGCTATTTGCACTTTGTATGGCAAAGAGAGCACAATACTGACTTTCCTTACCAGAACACAACTCTTGCTCCTAGGACCCGAAATTCCATGTTATTCTACTTCGTTTGTGAATGGGAAACAAACAGTAGATTGCGTTACCAAAGCACACTCCGCTTTTGAGAAAAGAGCACTCTTCTACTCTACTGTGTTTCCTATAGGGCCAGAACAGTGAGCTTGCTCAGAACAATAAACTGTGCTTCCTACACACACGGGTCATATGTAGTTCAACTCTGCTTAGGAATCTGACAAGAAGAGAAGATTCTCTTCAGTCTAATACACTGTATTTGGTGGGAACAAATAGGAGTGCTATTTGCACTGTGAATGGAAATGGGAGTGCAATAGTGACTTTACTTACCAGAAAAATACTCTTGCTCGTAGGACCAGAAACTGCATGTGATTCAAATCCGTTTATGAATGGGAAACAAACACTACCTCGCCTTAGAAAAAAACACACTCTGCTTTTGAGAAAAGAGCACTCTACTACTCTTGTGTTTCCTATAAGGCCTGAACAGTGAGCTTGCTCAGAACAAAAGAACTGTACTTCCTACACATGGGCCATACCTAGTTTAACTCTGCTTAGGAAACTAACAAGAACAGTAGCTTCTCTTCAGTACAATACAGTGTACTTGCAGGGAAGAGACGCGAGAGCTATTTGCACTCTGTATGGCAATGGGAGCATAATAGTGACTTTCCTACTAGAATACAACTCTTGCTCATATACCACAAACTGCTTGTGATTCAACTCCGTTTATGAATGGGAAACAAATACTAACTAGCTTACAAGAAAAACCCTATGCTTTTGAGAAAAGAGCACTCCTCTGCTCTACTGTGTTTCCAATAGGGCCAGAACAGTGAGCTTGCTCAGAAAAAATGAACTTTGCTTCCTACACTGACTGGCCATAACTAGTTCAACACTGCTTAGAAAACTGACAAAAACAATATATTCTATTCAGTCCAATACACTTTTCTTTGCTGGAAAAAGACGTGAGTGCTATTTACACTGTGGATTGCAACGGGAGCCCAGTAGAGACTTTCCTTACCAGAAAACAACTCTTGCTCATAGCACCAGAAACTGCATGTGATTCAACTCCATTTATGAATGGGAAACAAACACTAACTTGCCATACAAGAAAGACACTCTCGTTTTTTGAAAAGAGCAGTCATCTATTCCACTGAGTTTTCTATATGGCCAGAACTTTGAGCTCCTCAGAACAAAAGAACAGTGCTTCTTACACACACGAGACATACCTAGTTCAACTCTGCTTAGGAAACTAACAAGAACAGTAGCTTGTCTTATGTCCTATACACTGTACTTGCTGGGAACAGACGGGAGTGCTATTTGCACTGTGTATGGCAATGGGAGCGCAATAGTGACTCTTCTTAGCAGAAAACAACTCTTGCTCATAGGACCAGAAACTGCCTATGATTCAACTCCGTTTACAAATGAGAAACAAACACTATCTCGCCTTTCAAGAAACACACTGTGCATTTGAGAAAAGAGCACTCTTCTACTCTACTGTTTTTTCTACAGAGCCAGAAGAGTGAGCTTGCTCAGAACAAAAGAACTGTGCTTCCTACACACACGGCCATATCTAGTTAGACTCTGCTTAGGAAACTGACAAGAACAGTAGCTCCTCTTCAGTCCAATACACTGCACTTGCTGGGAACAGAAGCAACTACTATTTGCACTGTGTAAGGCAATGAGAGTGTAAAGTGACTTTCCTTACCAGAAAACAACTCTTGGTCGTAGGACCAGAAACTGCATGTTATTCAACTCCGTTTATAAATGGGAAACAAACACTAGCTCGCCTTACAAGAAAGACACTCTCTTTTTTTGACAAGAGCACTCTTCTACTCCACTGAGTTTCCTACAGGGCCTAAACTTGAGCTTGCTCAGAAGAAAAAGACAGTGCTTCTTCCACACACGTGCCATATCTAGTTAAACTCTGCTTAGGAAACTAACAAGAACAGTAGCTTGTCTTATGTCCAATACACTGTACTTCCTGGGAACAGACGGGAGTGCTCTTTTCACTTTGTACGGAAAAGGAGCACAATAGTGACTTCTCTTAGCAGAAAACAACTCTTTCTCATAGGACCAGAAACCGCATGTGATTTAACTCCATTTAAGACTGGAAAACAAACACTAGCTCGCCTTACAAGAAACATACTCTCCTTTTGAGAAAAGAGAACTCTTCTACTCTACACTGTTGCCTATAGGGACAGAACATGAGATTGCTCAGAACAAGAGAACTGTGCTTCCCACACACAGGCCATATCTAGTTAAACTCTGCTAAGGCAACTGACAAGAACAGAAGCTTCTCTTCAGTCAAATACACTATACTTGCTGGGAAGAGACGCTAGTGCTATTTGCACTGTTTATGGCAATGGGAGCGCAATAGTGACTTTTCTTAGCAGAAAAAAACTCTTGCTCATAGGACCAGAAACTGTGTGTGGATCAACTCCGTTAATGAATGGAAAACAAACACTAGCTCACCTTACAAAAACACACTTTTCTTTTGAGAAAAGAGCACTCTTCTACTGGTCTGTGTTTCCTATAGGGCCAGAACAGTGTGATTGTTTAGAACGTAAGAACTGTGCTTCCTACACACACGGGCCTTATCCAGTTCTACTCTACTTAGGAAACTCACAAGAACAGTAGCTTCTCTAAAGTCCAATACACTGTACTTGCTGGGAACAGATGTGAGTGCTATTTGCCCTGTGTATACCAAAGGGAGCACAATAATGACTTTCCTTATCAGAAAACACCTCTTGCTCATAGGACCATAAACTGCATGTGATTCAATTGTATTTATGAATAGGAAACAAACACTACCTCGCCTTACAAAAAATACACTCTGCTTTTGAGAAAAGAACACTCTTCTACTCTACTGTTTTTCCCATAGGGCCAGAACAGTAAGATTGCTTAGAACAAAAGAACTGTGCTTCCTACACTTATGGGACATATCTAGTTCACCTCCTCTTAGAAAACTGACAAAAACAGAAGTGTCTGTTCAGTCCAATACACTGTACATGCTGGGAACAGACGCGAGTGAAATTTGCACTGTGTATAACAATAGGAGCACAATAGTGACTTTCTTACCAGAAAACAACTCTTGCTCATGGGATCAAAAACTGAATGTGATTCAACTCCGCTTATGAATGAGAAACAAACACTATCTCGCCTTTAAAGGAACACACTCTGCTTTTGAGAAAAGAACACTCTTCTACACTACTGTGTTTCCTATACGGAGAGAAAAGTGAGCTTGCTCAGAACAAAACCACTGTGCTTCCTACACACACGGGCCATATCTAGTTCAACTCTACTTAGGAAACTGACAAGAACAGTAGCTTCTCTTCAGTCCAATACAATGTACTTGAAGGGAACAGACGCTAGGGCTATTTGTATTGTGTATGGCAATGGGAGCACAACAGTGACTTTTCTTACCAGAAAACAACTCTTGCTCGTAGGACCAAAAACTTCCAGTATTTTGAATTCCGTTTATGAATGGGAAACAAACACTAGCTCGCCTTACAAGAAACATACTCTGCTTTTGAGAAAAGAGCATTCTTCTACTCTATTGTGTTTTCTATAGTGCCAGAATAGTGAGATTGCTCAGAACAAAAGAACTGTGCTTCCGACACACGGTCCATTTCTAGTTCAACTGTGCTTAAGAAACTGACAAGAACAGTAGCTTCTCTTCATTCCAATACACTGCACTTGCTGGGAACAGACACGATTGCTATTTGCACTTTGTATGGCAATGGGAGCACAAAGTGATTTCCCTTACCAGAACACACCTCTTGCTCGTAGGACCAGAATTGCATGTGATTAAACTCTGTATATGAATGGGAAACAAGCACTAGCTCACTTTCCAAGAAACACACTCTGCTTTTGAGAAAAGAGCACTCTTCTACTCTAGTGTTTTTTTTAAAGGGTCAGAACAGTGAGATTGCTCAGTAAAAAAGAACTGTGATTTCTACACTCATGGGATATATCTAGTTCAACTCTGCTTAGAAAACTGACAAAAACAGAAGTGTCTCTTCAGTCCAATACACTGTACTTGCTGGGATCAGACATGAGTGCTATTTGCACTGTGTATAGCAATAGAAGCTCAATAGTGACTTTCCTTACCAGAAAACAGCTCTTGCTCGTAGGACCAAAAACTGCCAGTATTTTCAATTGCGTTTGTGAATGGGAAACAAACACTAGCTCGCCTTACAAGAAACACACTCTGCTTTTGAGAAAAGAGCACTCTTCTATTCTATTGTATTTCCTATAGGGCCAGAACAGTGAGCTTTCTCAGAACAGAAGAACTGTGCTTCCTAAACACAGGCGCCTTATCTAGTTCAACTGTGCTTAGGAAACTAACAAGAACAGTAGCTTCTCTTTGGCCCCATACACTGCAATTGCTGGGAACAGACGTGATTGCTATTTGTACTGTGAATGGCAATGGGAGCACAAAGTGACTTTCCTTACTGAAAACATCTCTTGCTCATAGGAACAGAAACTACATTTGATTCAACTCCGTTTATGAATAAGAAAGAAATGATAGCTCACCTTACAAGAAACACACTCTGCTTTTGCAAAAAGAGCACTCTACTACTTTACTGTGTTTCTACAAGGCCAGAAGAGTGAGCTAGCTCAGAACAAAAGAACTGTGCTTCCTACACACACGGGCCATATCTAGTTCACCTCTGCTTATGAAACTGACAAGAACAGTAGCTTCTCTTCAGTCCAATACACTGTACATGCTGGGAACAGAAGCGACTGCTATTTGCACTGTGTATATCAAAGGGAGTGTAAGTGACTTTCCTTACCAGAAAACACCTCTTGCTTGTAGGACCAGAAACTGCATGTGATTCAACTCTGTTTATGAATGGGAAACAAACACTACCTCGCCTTACAAATAACACACTCTACTTTAGAGAAAAGAGCTCTTTTCTACTCTACTGTGTTTCCTATTGGGCCAGATCATTGAGATTGCTCAGAACAAAAGAACTGTGCTTCCTGCACACATGGCCTTATCTAGTTCAACTTTGCTTATGAAACTGACAAGGACAGTAGCTTCTCTTCAGTCCTATACACTGTACTTACTGGGAACAGACATTAGTGCTATTTGCACTGTGTTTGCCAAAGGGAGCAAAAATTTGACTTTCCTTACCAGAGAACATCTCTCGCTCATAGGACAAGAAACTGCATGTGATTTAACTCCGTTTATGAATGGGAAACAAACACTAGCTCGCCTTACAAGAAGACACTCTCCTTTTTTGAAAAGAGTACTCTTCTACTCCACTGAGGTTCCTACAGGGCCAGAACCTTGAGCTTGCTCAGAAAAAAAGAACAGTGCTTCTTTCCCACGGGTCATATCTAGTTCATCTCTGCTTAGGAAACTAACAAGAGCAGTAGCTTGTCTTATGTCCAATACACTGTACTTGCTGGGAACATACGGGAGTGCTATTTTTACTTTGTATAGCAATGGGAACACAATTCTGACTTTTCGTAGCAGAAAACAACTCTTGCTCATAGGACCAGAAACTGCATATGATTCAACTCCGTTTATGAATGAGAAACAAACATTAGCTCGCCTTACAAGACACACTCTGCTTTCGAGAAAAGAGCACTCTTATACTCTATTGTGTTTTCTATAGGACCAGAACAGTGAGCTTTCTCAGAACAAAACAACTGTGCTTCCTACACACATGGGCCATATCTAGTTAAACTGTGCTTAGTAAACTGACAAGAACAGTAGCTTCTCTTCAGTCCAATACACTGTACTTGCTGGGAGCAGACAGAATTGCTATTTGTACTGTGTATGGCAATGGGAGCGCAAAGTGACTTTCCTTACCAGAAAACACCTCTTGCTCTTAGGACCAGAAACAGCATTTGATTCAACTCTGTTTATGAATGGGAAAGAAATGATAGCTCGCCTACAAGAAACACACTCTGCTTTTGCGAAAAGAGCACTCTACTACTCTACTGTGTTTCCTATAAGGCCAGAACAATGAGCTAGCTCAGAACAAAAGAACTGTGCTTCCTACACACGGGCCATATCTAGTTCAACTCTGCTGATGAAACTGACAAGAACAGTAGCTTCTCTTTAGTCCAATACACTGCTCTTGCTGGGAACCGAAGGGACTGCTATTTGCAAAGTGTATGGCAATGGCAGGGCAAAGTGACTTTCCTTACCAGAAAACAACTCTTGCTCGTAGGACCAGAAACTGCTTGTGATTAAACTCTGTTTATGAATGGGAAACAAACGGTACCTCGTCTTAAAATAACACACTCTGCTTTTGAGAAAAGAGCACTCTTGTACTATACTGTGTTTCCTATATGGCCAGAACAATGATCTTGCTCAGAACAAAAGAAATGTGCTTCTTAAACACACGGACTATATCTAGTTCAACTCTGCTTAGGAAACTAACTAGAATAGTAGCTTCTCTTCTGTCCAATACACTGTACTTGCTGGGAAGAGACAGGAGTGCTATTTGTACTTTGTATGGCAATGGAAACACAATAATGACTTATGTTAGCAGAAAACAACTCTTGCTCATAGTATCAGAAATTTCATGTGATTCAACTCCATTTATGCCTGGGAAACAAACACTAGGATGCATTACAAAAAACACACTCTGCTTTTGAGAAAAGAGCAGTCTTCTACTCTATTGTATTTCCTATAGGGCCAGAACAGTGGGCTTGCTCAGAACAAAAGAACTGTGCTTCCTACACACACGGGCCATATCTAGTTCAACTCTGCTTAGGAAACTGACAAGAACAGTAACTTCTCTTCAGTCCAATACACTGCAACTCCTGGGAACACACACGAGTGCTATTTGCACTTTGTAAGTCAATGGGAGCGCAATAGTGACTTTTCTTAGCAGAAAACAACTTTTGCTCATAGGACCAGATACTGCATGTGATTCAACTCCATTTATGAATGGAAAAGAAACACTATCTTGCCTTATAAGAAACACACTCTGCTTTTGAGAAAAGAGCACTCTTCTACTCTACTGTGTTTCCTATAGGGCCAGAACAGTGAGATTGCTCAGAACAAACGAACTGTGCTTCCTATACACACGAGCCATATCTCGTTCAAATCTGCTTAGGAAACTTACAAGAACAGTAGCTTCTTTTCAGTCCAGTACACTGCACTTGCTAAGAACAGACGCGAGTGCTCCTTGCACTGTGTATGGTAATGGGAGCGCAAAGTGACTTTCCTTACCAGAAAACACCTCTTGCTCGTAGGTCCAGAAATTGCATGTGATTAAACTCTGTTTATGAATGGGAAACAAGCACTAGCTCACTTTACAGAAAACACACTCTGCTTTTTAGAAAAGTACACTCTTCTACTATTGTGTTTCCTATAAGGCCAGAACAGTGAGATTGCTAATTAAAAAGAACTGTCCTCCTACACACACGGGCCATATCTAGTTCAACTCTGCTTAGGAACCTAACAAGAGCAGTACATTCTCTTCAGTCTAATACAGTGTACTTGCTGGAAACAGTCGGGAGTGCTATTTGCACTGTGTATGGCAAACGGAACGCAATATTGACTTTACTTACCAAAAAACAACTCTTGCTCGTAGGATTAGAAACTGCATGTGATTCAACTTCGTTTATGAATGGGAAACAAACACTACCTTGACTTACAAGAAACACACTCTGCTTTTGAGAAAAGAGCACTCTTCTACTCTACTGTGATTCCTATAGGGCAAGAACAGTTAGCTTGCTCAGAACAAAAGAACAGTGCTTCTTACGCACACTGGGCATATCTAGTTCAACTCTGCTTAGGAAACTGACAAGAACAGTAGCTTCTCATCAATCCAATACACTGCATCTGCTGGGAACAGACAAGAGTGCTATTTACACTGTTTATGGCAAAGGTAGCACAATAGTGACTTTCCTTACCAGAAAACAACTCTTGCTGTTAGGACCAGAAACTGCATGTGATTCAACTCTGTTTAAAATGGGAAACAAACAGTAGCTCGCCTTACAACAAACACACTCTGCTTTTGAGAAAAGAGCACTCTTCTACTCTACTTTGTTTCCTGTAGGGCCAGAACAGTGAGATTCCTCAGAACAAAAGAAGTGTGCTTCCTAAACACGGGCCATATCTAGTTCATATCTGCTTAGGAAACTGACAAGAACAGTAGTTTCTCTTCAGTCCAATACACTGTACTTGCTGATAACAGACGCGAGTGCTATTTGCACGGTGTATTTCAATGGGAGCGCTATAGTGACTTTCCTTACCAGAAAACAAATCTTGCTCATAGGACCAGAAACTGCATGTGATTCAACTCCGTTGATTTATGGGAATCAATCAGTAGCTCACCTTAGAAGAAATGTAGGTAGAGTTTTCCTGCCTGGCCTACCGTCAGGACAATTCTTTTTCACCTGCCAGTCCCACATCAGCTCAGACCCGACCAAGTAAACACAGAGACTTATATTGGTTGCAAACTGTATGGCCATGGCAGTATTCTTGCTAACTGTACTTATAGCTTAAATTAATCCATTTCCATATATTTATACCTTGCCACATGGCTCGTGGCTTACCAGCATCTTCACATGTGGCTTGTCATGGTGGCGGCTGGCAGTGTCTCCCTGACTCAGCCTTCCACTTCCCAGCCTTATTCTCCTCTTTGTCCCGCCTATACTTCTTGCCTGAGCAAATGGCCAGTCAGTGTTTTATTGACCAATCAGCAACACATTTGACATACACACCATCCCATAGCACTTCCCCTTTTTTTCAAAAAGGAAGGTTTTAACCCTAACAAAGTAAAATTACATATAATTTGGGAATTTGGGCGTAGCTTCTCTTACAACTTCCTGCTGGAGGGGGGCACTGTATCTTATGGGGACACAAAGAAATTTTAGGATTATGGAATAGTCTATGAGGCTGTATTGTCTGAGCCAGTTGCCTTGAATCCGATCTGGTCATTGGATTATCTGGACCACGGTGTCATCAGAGACCTTTCAGGGGGTCTTGGCTGGTCAAACCTGATGTATCTTAATCTGGAACAAATCCATAGGCTCTGGTTTTTTTGGGAACAAAAGAGACTCTTTTCCAAAGCAACATATCCTTACATGCAAATATTGAAGTCAAGGTATCATTAAAATATACATATTGGTTTAACTCAACATCTTTTATGATCAAATGTTTGTCTGCAGTTAAAAATCCTAAAGACAACACAATTCAGATTTTCTGTGTAATATACATCTTTACATGGCTCATTTTTTATACTACCTTACTGTCTCTTTAAATACTTTATTTTAAAAAACTATTTCTTTATATTACTGTACATATTCTTTTTTCTCTCTTTCAAGCCTACATATATTTTACACACATTGTAAACTATTACATCTGAATCTGCTTTATTGTGAATCTACTGCTTTAAACTGCAGCAGCTGTGACTGCTGACTCTGCCCACTTCAGCTTCCCAAGAAACACTAGATTGCCATACAAGAAACACACTCTGCTTTTGAGAAAAGAGTACTTTTCTACTCTACTGTGTTTCCTATAGGGCCAGAACAGTGAGCATGCTGAGAAAAAAAGAACTGTGCTTCCTACACACACAGGCCATATCTAGTTCAACTCTGCTAAGGAAAGTGACAAGAAGAATAACTTCTCTTCTGTCCAATACACTGTACTTGATGGGAACAGACACTAGTGCTATTTGCACTGTGTATTTCAATGGGAGCAACATAGTGACTTTCCCTACCAGAAAAAAAATCTTGCTCATAGGACGAGAAACTGCAAGTGATTCAACTCCATTTATGAATGGGAAACAAACACTAGCTCGCCTTAAAAGAAACACACTCTGCTTTTGAGAAAAGAGCACTCTTCTACTCTACTATGTTGCCTATAGGGCCAGAAGAGTGAACTTGCTCAGAACAAAAGAACTGTGCTTTCTACACACAGGCCATATCTACTTCAACTCTGGTTAGGAAACTGACAAGAACAGTAGCTTCTCTTCAGGCAAATACACTGTAATGCTGGGAAGAGACACAAGTGCAATTTGCACTGAGTATGGCTATGCGTGCGCAATAGTGACTTTCCTTACCAGCAAACAACTCTTGCTCATAATTCCAGAAACTGCATGTGGTTCAACTCCGTTTATTAATGGGAAACAAACATTACCTTGCCTTACAAGAAACACACACTGCTTTTGAGAAAAGTGCACTCTTCTATTCTACTGTGTTTCCTATACGGCCAGAACAGTGAGCTTGCTGAGAACAAAAGAACTGTGCTAACTACACACAGGGGCCATATCGGGTTCAACTCTGCTTAGGAAACTGAAAAGAACAGTAGCTCCTCTTCAGTCCAATACACTGTACTCGCTGGGAACAGACGCAAGTTCTATTTGCACTGTGTATGGCAATGGGAGCACAATAGTGACTTTCCTTACCAGAAAACAACTTTTGCTCGTAGGACTAGAAACTCATGTGATCAACCTCAGTTTATGAATGGGAAACAAACAGTAGGTCGCCTAACCAGAAACACACTCTGATTTTGTGAAAAGAGCACTCTTCTACTCTACTGTGTTTATTATAGGGTCAGAAGAGTGAGCTTGCTCAGAACAAAAGAACTGTGCTTTGTAAATACACGGGCCATTTCTAGTTCAACTCTGCTTAGGAAACTGACAAGAACAGTAGCTTCTCTTCAGTCCAATACACTGTACTTGATGGGAACAAACTCCAGTGCTATTTGCACTGTGTATGGCAATGGGAGCACAATAATGACTTTCCTTATCAGAAAACAACTCTTGCTCATAGGACCAGAAACTGCATGTGATTCAACTCCGTTTATGAATGGGAAACAAATACTAGCTCGCCTTACAAGAAGCACACTCTGCTTTTGAGAAAAGAGCACTCTTCTACTCTTCTATGTTTCCTATAGGGCCAGAAGAGTGAGCTTGCTCAGAATAAAAGAACTGTGCTTCCTACACTAAAGGGCCATGTCTAGTTCAACTCTCCTTAGGAACTGACAAGAACATTAGCTTCTCTTCATTCCAATACACTGTTCTTTCTGGGAACAGATGCGAGTGCTTTTGCACTGTGTATGGCAATGGGAGCGCAATAATGACTTTCCTTACCAGAAAAAAACTATTGCTCCTAGGACCAGAAACTGCATGTGATTCAACTCCGTTTATGAATGGGAAACAAACACTACCTTGCCTTACAAGAAATACACTCTGCTTTTGAGAAAAGAGCATTCTTCTTCTTTACTGTGTTTCATATAGTGCCAGAACAGTGAGATTATTAAGAACAAAAGAACTTTGCTTACTTCACACACGGGCCATATCCAGTTCAACTTTGATTAGGAAACTGACAAGAAACAAAGCTCCTCTTCAGTCTAATACACTGTACTCTCTGGGAACAGCCATGAGTGCTATTTGCACTGTGTATGGCAATGGGAGCACAATAGTGACTTTCCTTATCAGAAAAACACTCTTGCTCATAGTACCAGAAACTGCATGTGATTTAACTCCATTTGTGAATGCGAAACAAACAGTAGCTAGCCTTAAAAGAAACACTCTCTGCTTTTGAGAAAAGAGCACTCTTCTACTCTACTGTGTTTCCTATAGTACCAGAACAGGAAGCTTCCTAGGAACAAAAGTACTGTGCTTCCTACACACAAGGGCTATATCTAGTTCAGCTCTCTTTAGGAAACTGACAATAAGAAAAGCTTCTCTTCAGTTCAATACACTATACTTGCTAGGAACAGACGTGAGTGCTGTTTACACTCTGTATGGCAATGGGAGCAAAATATTGACTTTCCTTACCAGAAAACAACTCTTGCTGTTAGGACCAGAAACTGCATGTGATTCATCTCCGTTTATGAATGGGAAACAAACAATAGCTCGCGTTACCACAAACACACTCTGCTTTTGAGAAAAGTGCACTCTTCTACTCTACTGTGTTTCCAATAGAACCAGAACAGTGAGCTTGCTAAGAACAAAAGAACTGTGCTTTCTAAACACGGGCCTTATCTAGTTCAACTCTGCTTAAGAAAATGACAAAAACAGTAGCTCCTCTGCAGTCCAATGCACTGTATTTGCTGGTAATAGACGTGAGTACTATTTGCACTGTGTATGGTAATGCGCGCACATTAGTGACTTTCCTTACCAGAAAACAATTCTTGGTCCTAGGACCAAAATATGCATGTTATTCAACTCTGTTTATACATGGGAAACAAACATTTGCTTGCCTTACCAGAAACACACTCTGCATTTGAGAAAAGAACACTCTTCTACTCTACTGTGTTTCATATAGACCAGAACAGTGAGCTTGCTCAGAACAAAAGAACTGTGCTTCCTACACACAGGCCATATCTACTTAAACTCTGCTTAGGAAACTGACAAGAACAGTAGCTTCTCTTCTGTGCAATACACTGTAATGCTGGGAACAGACACAAGTGCAATTTGCACTGTGTATGGCTATGTGTGCGCAATAGTGACTTTCCTTAGAGCAAACAACTCTTGCTCATAGGACCAGAAACTGCATGTGATTCAAATCCGTTTATTAATGGAAAACAAAAATTACCTTGCCTTACAAGAAACACACACTGCTTTTGAGAAAAGAGCACTCTTCTACTCTACTGTGTTTCCTAGAGGGCTAGAACAGTGAGCTTGCTCAGAACAAAAGACCTGTGCTTCCTACACACACGGGCCATATCTAGTTCAACTCTGCTTAGGAAACTAACAAGAACAGTAGCTTCTCTTCTGTCCAATAAACTGTACATGCTGGGAATAGACACGACTGCTATTTGCACTGTGTATGGCAATGTGAGCACAATAGTGACTTTCCTTACCAGAAATTAACTCTTGCTCATAGGACCAGAAACTGCATGTGAATCAACTCCATTTATGAACAGGAAACAAACACTAGCTCGCCTTATAAGAAACACACTCTGCATTTGAGAAAAGAGCACTCTTCTACTCTACTGTGTTTCCTACAGAGCCAGAAGACTGAGCTTGCTCAGAATATAAAACTGTGCTTCCTACACACACGGGCCATATCTAGTTTAACTCTTCTTATGAACTGACAAGAACAGTAGCTTCTCTTCAGTCCAATACACTGTACTTGCTCAGAACAGACGTGTGTGCTATTTGATCTGAGTATGGCAATGGGTGCGCAATAGTGACTTTCCTTACCAGAAAACAATTCTTGCTCGTAGGACCAGAAATTGCATGTTTTTCAACTCCGTTTATAAATGGGAAACAAAGAGTAGCTCGTCTTCCCGGAAACATACTCTTCATTTGAGAAAAGAGCACTCTTCTACTCTACTGTGTTTCATATAGGCCAGAACAGTGAGCTTGCTCAGAACAAATGAACTGTACTTCCTACACACAGGCCATATCTAGTTCAACTCTGTTTAGGAAACTGACAAGAACAGTAGCTTCTCTTCAGTCCAATACACTGAACGTGCTGGGAGTAGATGCGAGTGCTATTTGCACTGTTTATGGCAATGGGAACACAATAGTAACTTTCCTTACCAGGAAAAAACTCTTGCTAAGAGGACCAGAAACTGCATGTGACTCAACTCCGTTTATGAAACCGAAACAAACACTAGCTCGCCTTACAAGAAACATACTCTGCTTTTGAGAAAGAGCACTCTTCTACTCTACTGTGTTTTGTACATGGCCAGAACAGTGCGATTGTTCAGAACAAAAGAATTGTGCTTCCTACACACACGGGCCATATCTAGTTCAATTCTGCTTAGGAAACTGACAAGAACAGTAGCTTTTCTTAAATCCAATACAGTGTACTTGCTGGGAACAGAAGTGAGTGCTATTTGCACTGTGTATGTCAATGGGAGCACAATAGTGAATTTCCTTACCAGAAAACAACTCTTGCTCCTAGTGCCAGAAACAGCATGTGATTCAACTCCATTTATGAATGGGAAACATTCACTAGCTCTCTTTATAAGAAACACACTCTGTTTTTGAGGAATGAGCACTCTTCTACTCTACTGTGTTTCCTGTAGTGTCAGAACAGTGAACTTGCTCAGTACAAAAGAACTGTGCTTCCTGCACACACGGGCCATATCTAGTTCACCACTGTTAAGGATAGTGACATGAACGGTAGCTTCTCTTCAGTTCAATACACTGTACTTCCTGGAAACTGATGGGAGTGCTATATGCACTGTGTATGGAAATGGGAGCAAAGTAGTGATTTTCCTTACCAGAAAACAACTCTTGCTCGTAGGAACATAAACTGCCTTTGATTCAACTCTGTTTATGAATGGGAAACAAACAATAGTTCTCCTTACCACAAACACACTCTGATTTTGAGAAAAGAGCACTCTTCTACTCTACTGTGTTTGTGATAGGGCCAGAACAGTGAGCTTACTCAGAACCAAACAACTGTGCCTCCTACACACACGGGCCATATCTAGTTCAACACTGCTTAGGAAACTGACAAGAACGGTATGTTCTTTTCATTCCATTATGCTGTACTTGCTGGGACCAGACTCGAGGGCTATTTGCACTGTGTATGGCTTTGGGAGCACAATAGTGAATTTTTTTTACCAGAAAACAACTCTTGCTCGTAGAACCAGAAACTGCATGTGATTCAACTCCATTCATGAATGGTAAACAAACACTACCTCGCCTTACAAGGAAAACACTCTGCTTTTGAGAAAAAAGCACTCTAATACTCTACTGTGATTCCAATAGGGCCAGAACAGTGAGCTGGCTCAGAACAAAACAGCTGTGCTTCCCACAGACACGGGCCATTTGTAGTTGAACACTGCTTAGGAAACTTACAAGAACAGTAGCATCTTTAAAGTCCAATACACTGTACTTGCTGGGAACAGAGGACAGTGCTATTTGCACTGTGTATTGCATTGGGAGAACAATAGTGACTTTCCTTAACAGAAAACAACTCTTGCTGTTAGGATCAAAAACTCCATGTGAATCTCATATGTTTATGAATGGGAAACAAACAGTTGGTCGCCTTATGGAAAACATGCTCTGATTTTGAGAAAAGAGTACTCTTATACTCTACTGTGTTTGTGATAGGGCCAAAACAGTGAGCCAGCTCAGAAGAAAAGAACTGTGCTTCCCATACACACGAGCCATATCTAGTTCAACTCTTCTTAGAATCTGACAAGAACAGTAGCTTCTCTTCTGTCCAATACACTGTACTTGCTGAGAACAGACACAAGTGCAATTTGCACTGAGTATGGCAATGTGTGCGCAATAGTGACTTTCCTTACCAGAAAACAACTCTTGCTCATAGGACCAGAAACTGCATGTGATTCAACTCCGTTTATTAATGGGAAACAAACATTACCTTGCCTTACAAGAAACACACACTGATTTTGAGAAAAGAGCACTCTTCTACTCTACTGTTTTTCCTATAGGGCCAGAACAGTGAGCTTGCTAAGAACAAAAGTACTGTGCTTCCTATACACACGGGCCATATCTAGTTCAACTTTGCTTACAAAACTGACAGGAAAAGTAGCTTCTTTTCAGTCCAATACACTGTACGTTCTGGGAACAGATGCGAGTGCTTTTTGCACTGTTTATGGCAATGTGAGCACAATAGTGACTTTCCTTACTAGAAAAGAACTATTGCAGTTAGGACCAGAAACTGCTTGTGATTCAACTCCATTTGTGAATGGAAAACAAACAGTAGCTCACCTTACGAGAAACACATTATGCTTTTGAGAAAAGAACACTCCTTTACTCTACTGTGTTTCCTATAGGGCCAGAACAGTGAGCTTGCTCAGAACAAAAGTACTGTGCTTCCTACACACACGGGCCATATCTAGTTCAACTTTGCTTATAAAACTGACAAGAACAGTAGTTTCTCTTCAGTCCCATACACTGTAATTTCTGGGAACAGATGCGAGTGCTTTTTGCACTGTGTATGGCAATGGGAGTACAATAGTGACTTTATTTACTAGCAAAATACTCTGGCTCATAGAACCGGAAACTGCATTTGATTCAACTCTGTTTATGAATGGGAAACAAACACTAGCTCGCCTTACAATTAACACATTATGCTTTTGAGAAAAGAGCACTCTTCTACTCTACTGTGTTTCGTATAGAGCCAGAAGAGTGAGCTTGCTCAGAACAAAAGAACTGTGCTTCCTGCACACATGGGCCATATCTAGTTCACCACTCCGTAGGATAATGATATGAACAGTAGCTTCTCTTCAGTTCAATACACTGTACTTCCTGGAAACAGACGGGAGTGCTATTTGCACTGTGTATGGAAATGGGAGCAAAGTAGTGACTTTCCTTACCAGAAAACAACTCTTGCTCCTAGGAACAGAAACTGCATGTGATACAACTCCGTTTATGAATGGGAAACAAACAGTTGGTAGCCTTACGAGAAACACACTCTGATTTTGAGAAAAGAGTACTCTTATCCTCTACTGTGTTTGTGATAGGGCCAGAACAGTGAGCTTGCTCAGAAGAAAAGAACTGTGCTTCCCATACACATGAGCCATATCTAGTTCAACTCTTCTTAGAATCTGACAAGAACAGTAGCTTCTCTTCTGTTCATTACACTGTAATGCTGGGAACAAACACAAGTGCAATTTGCACTGAGTATGGCAATGTGTGCGCAATAGTGACTTTCCTTACCAGAAAACAACTCGTGCTCATAGGACCAGAAACTGCATGTGATTCAACTCCATTTATTAATGGGAAACAAACATTACCTTGCCTTACAAGAAACACACACTGATTTTGAGAAAAGAGCACTCTTCTACTCTACTGTTTTCCTATAGGGCCAGAACAGTGAGCTTGCTAAGAACAAAAGTACTTCCTACACACACGGGCCATATCTAGTTCAACTTTGCTTACAAAACTGACAAGAAAAGTAGCTTCTCTTCAGTCCAATACACTGTACATTCTGGGAACAGATGCGAGTGCTTTTTGCACTATTTATGGCAATGTGAGCACAATAGTGACTTTCCTTACTAGAAAAAAACTATTGCAGTTAGGACCAGAAACTGCATGTGATTCAACTCCGTTTGTGAATGGAAAACAAACAGTAGCTCGCCTTAAGAGAAACACATTATGCTTTTGAGAAAAGAACACTCTTTTACTCTACTGTGTTTCCTATAGTTCCAGAACAGTGAGCTTGCTCAGAACAAAAGTACTGTGCTTCCTACACACACGGGCCATATCTAGTTCAACTCTTCTTAGGAACTGACAAGAACAGTAGCTTCTCTTCAGTCCAATACACTGTACTTGCTGAGAACAGACGCGAGTGCTATTTGCACTGTGTATGGCAATGGGTGCGCAATAGTGACTTTACTTACCAGAAAACAACTCTTGCTCTTAGGACTAGAAACAGCATGTGATTCAACTCTGTTTATGAATGGGAAACAAACACTAGCTCGCCCTACCAGAAACATACTTTGCTTTGAAAAAAGATCACTCTTCTACTCTACAGTGTTTCCTATAGGGCCAGAACAGTGAGCTTGCTCAGAACAAAAGAACTCTGCTTCCTACCCACACGGGCCATATCCAGTTCAATTCTGCTTAGGAAACTGACTAGAACAGTAGCTTTTCTTCAATCCAATACAGTGTACTTGCTGGGAACAGGCGTAAGTGGTATTTGCACAGTGTATGTCAATGGGAGCACAATAGTGAATTTCCTTTCCAGAAAACAATTATTGCTCATAGTACCAGAAACTGCATGTGAATCAACTCCGTTTATGAATGGGAAACAAACACTAGCTCACCTTACAAGAAACTCTCTGTTTTTGAGAAAAGAGCACTGTTCTACTCTACTGTGTTTCCTATAGTGCCAGAACAGTGAGCTTGCT